>NC_090931.1:17317663-17618497 GCF_040938575.1 Ambystoma mexicanum | reverse complement strand
GCAGTGTGAAGACCTCCGGAGCGCACGAAGAGTAGGTAAGCCTTTGCCTTTCAGATGCCGGAATGCTAACCTGTTCTTTCTTGTCTTTATAGGTGTTGCTGAAGACTGGATTCAGGATGGTAAGCCTTTTTCCTTAGGCCCAGGACCGGATGCAGAAGACACGATGAGCGTTCTGCTGCAGAGGGTGCAGAATAACGCAAAGCAAGATTCATCCACCGGGTGTGGTTTAAATAGCCTCCTGTAGTGCTTAGGTGTCTCCTTCCACAGCCACGCCTAAGTAAGAAAAGAGTTCCTTGTAAGAAAAGAGTTCCTGCCTTCCAGAAGAGTTCCAGTGTTCTGAATCTAGGGAGTGGCTCCAGCCCCACCCAACAGGAAAAGTAGTTCCAAACAGAAGAGGATCAGAGGCTCAACTGGCAGGCAAGTAAGCAGCATGGTCTGCTGCAGGTAAGTCCACCCAAGCATTATGAGCCCGGCGCTTCCAGCGCTGGGACTGGGCATATTTATGAGCCTGGTGCCACTGGCGCCAGGACTGGGTCCAAAAGGTCCCAATTGGGACTGGTTGGCACTCGGAACCTGGGTTATGGATCTGCTTCCAAGGGAGTTGGGAAAACCCTGACCTTTTGGAAGCAGAGATCATGACAGTACCCCCCCTCAAGGCCCCTCCCAAACCGGGCTTCTCCGGGGGTTTTGGCTTGTCAGGAAATGTTCGGTGAAATCTTTTGATTAGGCGAGGAGCGTGGACATATTCAGCAGGTTCCCAGGATCTCTCTTGGGGGCCGTAGCCTTTCCAGTCAATTAGGTAGAATAGTTTAGATTTGGAGATCTTGGAGTCCAGAATGTTTTTGACTTCAAACTCGAGTTCTCCATCAACTAGGATAGGTTTTGGAGATTTGGTTAGTCGGGTTTGAGGTTGCACGGGTTTTAATAGAGAGACGTGGAAGACCGGATGTATCTTCATGTGCGGGGGCAAGTCCAACTTGA
Source organism: Ambystoma mexicanum (assembly GCF_040938575.1). Classification (NCBI taxonomy): domain Eukaryota; kingdom Metazoa; phylum Chordata; class Amphibia; order Caudata; family Ambystomatidae; genus Ambystoma; species Ambystoma mexicanum. Next base: position 17,617,516 of record NC_090931.1, on the reverse strand, counting down.
CCGCTACTGGGTTTACTATGGTAGTGATGGAATAGGGACCAAGGTATCTTGGGTTGAATGTGCGTGGCCCTTTTAGAGATAGATATTTGGTGGATAACCAGACTTGATCCCCTATTTGATAGTGAGGGGCTTCCTTCCGATGTTGATCTGCTCCTTTCTTGTATTGGTCTTTAGCCCTTTGAAGGTGAGAAACAGCTTCCTTAAAGGCTTGGGTGATTGTAGAATGCAGGTAGTCTACTGCTGGTGTTTCAAGATCTTGGAGGGGATCCAACTCTGAGGTTCGAGGGTGACTGCCGTACAAAAGAAAAAACGGGGTTTTCCCAGTTCCCGAATGGACAGAGTTATTGTAGGCATACTCGGCTATCCAAAGGATATCTTTCCAAGTTTTTTCAGTTTGTTGCAGCATGCAGCGTAAATACTGTTCCAGAGTTTGATTGGTCCTCTCGGTTTGTCCGTCGGTCTGAGGGTGGTGACTGGTCGATAGTCTCACATCAATTTGAGCCGACCGACAGCAACTTTGCCAAAAATGAGAAATAAATCGACTACCTCGATCCGAAATTAGAACCGAAGGAAAACCGTGCAGTCGGACGATGTTTTCGAGAAATTCTCGGGCCAGAGTTGCTGCTGTTGGCAAGCCTTTGAGCGGAATGAAATGCGCCATCTTGGAGAATAAGTCCACGATTACTAGAATCGTATTGTATCCGGAGCATGGAGGTAGATCGGTGATGAAGTCCATAGAAAGCGTATGCCAAGGGCGAGGTGGGATGTCAATAGGGCGTAAGAGGCCTGCTGGTCTTTCCTTTTGACTCTTGTTTTGGGCGCATACTCCACAGGACATTATAAAGTCTCTGATATCTTTTTTCCAAGACGCCCACCAGAAGTAGCGCTTGATCTTTTCTGAGGTCTTGGCTATACCGGGATGACCTTCCATTAAAGAGTCGTGATAACAAGAGATTACTTTTTTCTGTAAATCTGTGCTGGGTAGGTATAATCGTTCTTGGAAATACAATAAGTTGTCCTTCACTGCAAAGTCCTTTCCCTGCAGATGCCAATTCTGTATGTCTGCTGGAGTTACAAGTTGCCTGGCTTTATCCTTAACTTCCTCTATGGATTCTGTGGCGATTACACCCAGAATTCTTTGTTCGGGAATGATTGGTACAGGTTTAGGGTTGATCAAGTGTTCTTCCACTCCCATCCGAAAAAGGGCATCGGCTTTACCGTTCTTTGTACCAGGTCGATAGGTAATTATGAAGTCAAACTCGGCAAAGAATAATGCCCAACGGAGTTGTCTAGAGGATTGGGCTTTTGCGGTTTTCAAATATTGCAGGTTTCGGTGATCCGTAATCACAGTAACGGTGTGTCGGGCCCCCAGCAGATAATGCCGCCAAGCCTTAAAGGCAGACTTGATAGCCAGAAGTTCCTTGTCAGTAATCGTGTAATTGACTTCAGGAGGCGAGAATTTGCGGGACCAAAATGCCACGGGATGCAACTGATTGGTTACCGGGTCCTTTTGTGATAGAACTGCCCCCATGGCAAGGCTTGAAGCATCAGTTTCCACGATGTAGGGGAGTTCGGGGCGAGGGTGTTTTAAGATTGGTGCAGAGATAAATTTAGTCTTCAAATCCTGGAAAGCTTGTTCCGCCTCGGTAGACCATTCAAAACATTTGTTTTTCTTTAATAAGGCAGTGATGGGCTGGACTATTCCAGAGAACTCGGGGATAAACCTGCGGTAAAAGTTAGCGAAGCCTAACATGCTTTGCACACCTTTTACGGAGGATGGTGATGGCCATTTGAGAACTGCATCGACCTTCTTTGAATCCATACGCACTCCGCCAGGTGATAATATGAATCCCAAGAATTCAACTTCAGTCACGTTGAAAACACATTTTTCCAACTTAGCGAAAAGTTTGTGTTGACGCAATCTTTCGAGGACCATTTTCACGTGTTTCCGATGTTCAGATTCCGATGAAGAATAAACGAGGATGTCGTCAATGTAAACAACAACACATACATCTATGAGCTCTCTGAGGACATCGTTCATAAAATATTGAAAGGCGGCCGGGGCATTGCAAAGTCCGAAGGGCATGACCTGATATTCAAATAGCCCATACTTGGTGCGGAAGGCCGTCTTCCATTCATCGCCCTCTTTTACTCGTACCAAGTGATAAGCTCCTCTAAGATCCAGCTTTGTATATATGCATGCTTTTCTGACTTGGTCCAGGAGTTCAGGGATCAAAGGTAACGGATATCTATTCTTAACGGTGATCTGGTTCAGGGAGCGATAATCTATACAAGTTCTAAGGTCTCCTTCCTTTTTTGGAACGAAGAACAAAGCTGAAGAAGCAGGGGACTTGGAAGGACGAATAAACCCATTTGCCAGGTATTGATCCAGGTATTGTCGAAGGTGAAGGTTCTCAGGCTTGGTGAGGGCATACATTCTACTACAAGGAGGAGTAGATCCAGGTATCAGGTCTATCTGGCAGTTATAAGACCTATGAGGAGGTAGAGAGTTAGCCTGATCCTTCCGGAAAACATCTTGGTATTCTAGGTATTCGGGAGGTAACTGGGGAGTCTCTGAAGAAATTGCGGCCAGTGCAACACCAGGTGGAGGGTGACAAGTAGAGACACATTCTGGAAACTGGACCGTTCTTGCTCGCCAATCGATCAGAGGATTGTGTTTCTCTAACCAAGGTATTCCTAGAATAATCTGAAACTGAGGGGCCTTGATCACATCGAACACGATCTTCTCATGGTGTCCATCTTGACTTACTAGCGTCACCTCTTGAGTGGTATGCGTTACTGGCCCGGAGGCTATCTCCGTACCATCCACCGTAGTAATGACGTCCTTTACAGCCTTGGGACAAAGAGTTAGATTCATCCTCAAAACCATTTCATGATCCACATAATTGCCGATGGCACCGCTGTCGACGTAAGCTTCAATTGCATGTAATCGATCCGGATTATCAGGGCTAATGAGGACCATAGGTATCACGAAATGCGAGGTCACGGAACTGGTTTTCACGCTCGGCAAGAGGACCTCTATTCTTGTCGGGCGAGGTCGTTTCCCTGCTCAGAGTTTGTAACTTTGGTAACTGCAGCTCCTACTGCCTTCTTGGCAGGTTTCACCGGACAGTCTCGAAGAAAGTGCCCTGAGTTTCCGCAATATAGGCATAATTGCAACTGTTTCCTCCTTTCCCGCTCCCTTTGTGTTAGAGGACCTTTCAGACCCCCTATTTGCATGGGTTCCCCGGAGTCTACTCCTTTGGAAGGAGTTGGCGGTTTGGAAAATACTCGAGCATCAAACTTGGAACGATCGGCCTTCCTGTTCTGCAGCCTGTGATCTATTTGAACGACCAAGTCTATATAATCCGAACAGTCTTGTGGGGGATTCACTACTTGGGCTAAAACGTCTTTGAGCTCTCCACGTAGACCTCTATAAAACAGCGTAATCCTTTTGTCCTCAGGCCATTGAGTTTCCACTATTAGTCTATTGAAAGATGCAATATAAGCCAAAAGGTCTTAATTACCCTGTCGCAACGAAAGAAGCTCATTGTCCAAGGCCTGCCCCTGTGAATGTCTTGCGAACAGTTTTTTCATACTAAGCTGAAAGGCTTGAAAATCATGGAGAACCGGATCATCTTGATGAACTAGAGGGATCGACCAGTCTGCCGCATTGCCACTAAGGTACGAAAGTACAAAAGCTACTTTAGCTTGATCAGTTGGAAAGGCTGCTGGCCGGCATAAGAAGTGCAACCGGCACTGATTGATAAATACTGCAAACCTCTTTGGGTCACCAGAAAATCGTTCGGGCGGAGCCAGAGGTACATTCCCAGGTAGGTTGATCTGCACTGGATTCATAGAGGATGTTGAAGAAAGATTTGCCCCTGATGCGGGTAACGGGGTCTGTCCGGCTTGTGATTGTAGCACTTGTCTAGCAAGATTGTCTGTTCTCTCCTTGGAAATAATTAGTTCCCTTCTTAGAGCATTCGTTTCCTGACGAGCTGCATGCACTTCTGCCCTTAGTTCCCCAAGTAACCGGGCTAGGGGGTCAGTATCCGAGGTTTCCATAGCGCCTGGGCGAGAGTTTTGCGTCTGGCTTTGCGTTCTGTAACGCTCACCTGATTCTCGCAGAGGCGCCGGTCTTGACTGGGCGACTACCGTATCTTCAAAGGTGATGTGTAGCACCCGGTTGGCTCTTTGGGCTGGACCTCTGTGCACTGTATGCCTGACGTGTAGAGTAAGATGTCTGCAGATAGAAAATATGGGGTTAATGAACTGGGGTTATTGGGGTGTCCCTATCTCTTTCCTCTTCTCCTCTCCTGTAGACCCCCAAAGGTTAACGCTCTCACCTTAGGTAAGTGAATGCCGAGCTCTCCATCTGCCTCGGGGCAGGGTGCTGTAACCAGTTTCTTCACTGGATAGGTAGCGCAGGCCTCTTGACTTCAGAGGACTGCTGTCCGTCGTTTACTGCACGAACGGTAAGTTTCGAGTCATTCAAATGTCTTTAAAGTCTTTAGTAATGATGTCTCTTGTTTTGCAGGGTTCCGGCGATGGCGGATGACGGGCTGAAGTGAGTTGAAGATGGAGCCCGTGTGATGAATAGAAGCGCCTGGAAGCACGTAAGTAAGCGCTTGTTGCCTGCTTCACGATGCGCTCTAACTGTCTTTTTATTTTGCAGGTACGAGTTCGGAGCGGCTGCAGGGTGCCCGAATACCCACTGGATTAGATGTGGAAAGGAGTAATGGCACGTGAGTATTAAAGTTCCCCAATGTCTTTAAAACGCACCTTGTTTTGTCTTTCAGATGCCGGAATGCAGTATGAAGACCTCCGGAGCGCACGAAGAGTAGGTAAGCCTTTGCCTTTCAGATGCCGGAATGCAGTGTGAAGACCTCCGGAGCGCACGAAGAGTAGGTAAGCCTTTGCCTTTCAGATGCCGGAATGCTAACCTGTTCTTTCTTGTCTTTATAGGTGTTGCTGAAGACTGGATTCAGGATGGTAAGCCTTTTTCCTTAGGCCCAGGACCGGATGCAGAAGACACGATGAGCGTTCTGATGCAGAGGGTGCAGAATAACGCAAAGCAAGATTCATCCACCGGGTGTGGTTTAAATAGCCTCCTGTAGTGCTTAGTGTCTCCTTCCACAGCCACGCCTAAGTAAGAAAAGAGTTCCTTGTAAGAAAAGAGTTCCTGCCTTCCAGAAGAGTTCCAGTGTTCTGAATCTAGGGAGTGGCTCCAGCCCCACCCAACAGGAAAAGTAGTTCCAAACAGAAGAGGATCAGAGGCTCAACTGGCAGGCAAGTAAGCAGCATGGTCTGCTGCAGGTAAGTCCACCCAAGCATTATGAGCCCGGCGCTTCCAGCGCTGGGACTGGGCATATTTATGAGCCTGGTGCCACTGGCGCCAGGACTGAGTCCAAAAGGTCCCAATTGGGACTGGTTGGCACTCGGAACCTGGGTTATGGATCTGCTTCCTAGGGAGTTGGGAAAACCCTGACCTTTTGGAAGCAGAGATCATGACACTTGGTGAGTATAAATGCCTCTGCACATGCATGCATGTAAGATACTGAGTAATGTCACAACCCCACTAATGATACCCATTACCCCCCCCCAGGGGACAGTGCCTACCCTCTGAGCACCCACATGATGACGCTGATTCGGAACCCCACCACAGCACCTGAGGTAAGATACAACACAGCCCATATTGCAACCCGGGGCATAGTGGAGCGCACATTCGGAGTGATCAAGTCACACTTTCGCTCCCTTGACCGCTCTGGTAGGCAGCTGCTATACGCGCCCCCAGTAGTGTGCAGGATCATAGTGGCAGCATGTGTCCTGCACAATGTTGCAACACGCCGGGGCTTGCTGGGTGGACATGGTGGTGCCCCCACATCCCCAACCACATGCATGGCCACTGAGCATGGGATGTGAAAGGGCACATGGTGAGGCAGCCTGTACACAGCTGGTGGCTATTTACTTCACCTAAAATCCTACCCCTGTGGAGTGCACACAGCCCTGGCACATACCAGCTGACAATCAAAGATGATGACATAAGGGACAGTCAACTGTCACAACCATACCAGCCTGAGATTGGTCACCTGGAAGTGTTAAATTTTGTGCATCCCTACCTACTTAAATACAACCAATGCTGTGTGACAAAAAGACACACATTCATGCTGCATGAATGACTACCCCCTTGAAAAATACAACATCAAAATAGTGCCATGTCACCCAACCCCTCCCCATCTCAGCAACCCAACACACCATGGCATGTCATGCAATGTGAAAGCAACAAAATGAATGCACAACACATGACACAAGTGTCACAAAGTGCACTGTTCCAAATGTAAACAGGCTACAGACAATATGCTCCCAGTAATCAATAAGAAACATCAGACATAAACAAATACTTACCAGCAACACAGAACAGCAACACATGATGAAACAGTGTCAAAATGCGACAGTACAAAATCAAAGTAGTGCAAGTCTCACAACCTGACTAATCCAGCACATCGACCCCTTCCAACTGCAGTGTGTTGCTGTCAGGCAAATGTGTCAGTGTACTGCATACAACATGAACTGCATCTGCAAAGGAGACGGCCTTGTGAAGACATGAAGAAGGTACATGTGAATAAGGAGAAAGACATGGATGCACAAGCACATATCAATACAACATGCAGTGTTCAATCCAACAACAATCCCCACTAGGGATGTACATACATTTTGACTACAGACTGCCCACACAGCTCATGGGAGCCCAATGTCACTGTGTAAGTTACTGTCACTTGGTCACACCCTTTGCAAGCCCATGGAAAGGGGAAGCTGGAGGGGGTGTGTGTCAGGAACCCAAGCATCTAACCCCCAGACAGGACAAGCCTGCATGTGCCCAGCTGGAATACACAGTGGATGCCCACGGGAGCCACACAAGGCAACACACTGTAAAGAAAAAAAATATACAAAAATCAAAAATGGCCATGTGTGGACCGGGGGGGGGAGGAGGAGGAGGCCACCCAGGAGGTTCGAGGACAGGGTGCACCCAAACACCCACCTGCGTGGATGTTGAGAAAAAAAAAATACCTCCATGGGCTCATGGCCTGCACGGCTACGCTAAAGTAGGGAGAACTTCTGTTGCTCTCTTCACCCTCTGCTGCTATATCAGGAGGTGGCCGTGCTATGGGAGGCAGCCCACGCAAAGCCCTGGTATGGTCCTCCAAGGCAGGCAAGCATGCAGGTCTGGAAGGTTTGGTTCTGGAGGATGATAGTACGGAGATACCCATGCAGCACCTCACGGGTTGCCTGCATTTCTGCATGTATGGCCTTGCGCGATGCCCGGATCTCCTCACGGGTTGCCTGGAGCTCAGCTGAGAGTGAACGTGTGAGCTGCTCCACCTGCTGTTCTGTCCTAAAATTTCGGGAAGTCTCAAGTTCACCCAGAGTCTCCCTGAGGAAATGGAGTTCCAACCTCAGGGCTTCCCTGTGACTCTACAGATATGGCTTCGCGCAGAGTCTCCAGTGCCGCCCGTCAGTCCCTGTTGGATGCCAACATGTCCTCCCTGTGTGATTGGCAAATGGAGTCTGTTGCCTGCTGTTGGAGCTCCATCTGCCTTTCAGGGGGGAGAATGGAAGTGGCCTCCCTCTCCATTGCCTGAGACATCATTTCAACCGATGCTCCATGTTGTGCTGCTATACCGTACATGGAGTTTTCCCATACAGTATTGCCTGGTGGCGTACGGCCACCGCGTCGGCGGGCAACACACCTGTTTGGGGCAAGGCGATCTGCACCTTGCAGTGCTGGCACTGTCTGAGGCTGCAGGCCTGCATTTCCCCTCTGATCTGCTAGCCCAGGAACAGGATCAGATGTTGTGGAGTGTGACCCTGCATCCGTAACCGCCAAAGGCGGAGTTACCAACACTGACATCCCCATAGAGGGGTCTACCCCCGGTGCAGGTGGGTTGGACAGAACAGCATCCCTGCCAGAAACACTCACCTGCGACAGCACATAAGTCTCACTGTCCCATTCAGCACCTGAATCATAGAGGTCTGGGGAGGTGCACCCAGAGACACCCGTGGACAGTATGGTCTGCAGGAGATTTGGGTTTTCACCCACCACCACTCCACGTCCTCCACTGGTGCCTGGTCGTGACTGAGATTCCTCCTGGGTCTGCACCATCTCCTCCACCTCAACAGCATCAAGTGTGTCATCACCTGTAAAAACATGAAAGACAACAAATGGAAACAGGCATGAGCACCATAGCACACACATAGGCCTGACAAGCCAGAGATCAAGTACATGAATTACACATGTCCCAAATGACTATAACCCTGGCATGCATGCACTGTCAATGAGTTGGAAGAGGAGGCAAAAAGCAGACACTGAGGACTCCAAGATGGAAAAGCAACACATTTGCTGCATGCTGGATAGCACTGGCATCACACAATAGCCTGTGAGTGGCATCTCCAATACTCATACTTGACACATGCTAGCACACAGATGGCACATAGCATAGCCATGGTACATTTGACAAACACAGCCATATGTTAGTGAATGAGTACTGTCACCCATCCATGTGAGATGGACATGATGAGATGAAAAATGCAAAATAGTGTAACAAAATACGCATGTGCCACACACTGCAACACATCCAGTGTACAATTATACAGTGATGGCAGGCAGATGGATACATCAATGGTTGGTCACTTCAACATGACAGGAAACAACAATCATGTTCCACAATCAAACAGGCCCCAAAAATGTATGTGAGCAGGCCCTTACTCAATCAGCCTGAATGGTCAAATCATTCCCATAACAAGGTAATAAATGTGAGACATTGTGGGGTGTAATCTATGACAGAAGCATGTCACATATGTGGCATTAGGGCAGAAAAATGTGTTGCAAAAATGGGAGGATTGAAACAATCAGGCTGAATGAACAATGAAAATTCAGAACAATGTTGTTGCAAGATGACAGTTCAAGGGCAACTGCAGTAATGTGGTGCTAATTGGCTACTGTGGTCAGAAGGGATACTGTCATACCCAAATCCAAGGCCGGTGAATGGTTTGGAGGAAGCACATGGGTAACCCATACCACTCAGGAGCACACACCCTCACATGGCACTCAATCATAACACATTACCCAAGCAACATACACATGGATTACACACACATGCATGGGTACTCACCGGACAATGCTTCATAATCTGGTAGGTCTCCCACACCTTGGATCTGTTCCTCTGTGATGAAGGTTCCAGCAACAGACTCATGTTCAGTGAGTTGGTCGTCCTCTGGTGGAGACCCACCACCAGTCACCAGAGTAACGGCATTATTGGAAGCCAGCTTGTTCTTTGCTCTGCGTTTCAGGTCATTCCACCGCTTGTAGCAATCATCAGCTGTGCGCCTCATAAATCCAAGGGCACTGATGTGGTCCACAGTGGTCTGCCAGTGGGCACTACGTTGAGCAGGCGTAGTCTTGCAGCCTGCAGTCACCACCATTTCGCGGCTATGTGCCAACACATAGGCCACAAGTGTATCAAGTTCGGCGTCATTGAAGCTAGGCTTCCTTGACGTGCCGGAGTGTGTAGCCGTGTGTGGGGTCTCAGCCTGTAGTGCAAGAGCACCCTTCTTCTTCTTGGAAGGTGGCGCGGATCCTGAGTGGCGTACGCCGCTCTGGTCAGTAGGGGCAGAAGCGCAGGTGGACTGGGTACTTGAAGACTGTAAAGGCACAATGACCAAAGGTCTTGGTGCAGGCATTGGCTGCAGGGTGATGTTGGCAGGGACCAACGTCGGTGTGATCGACCTGGACCAACACTGTCCCGGCTGGGAGACTCAGAGCTGGGTTGGATTGAGCAGCAGCTGCCCCTGCAGCCTCCCCACCCTGGCTACTTGGGGCAGCAGATCACATTGCTGCCCCAGATCCACGTGGCCTGGTGACAGCAACTTTCACCGCCACACGTGGCTTAGACTTGGTGACCTGGAAGTCAGCCTGGGAGTCATCCTGTGCCGGTTCAGTTGACAAAATGGGCCGGTCCAACAAGGGCTGAGCTGGGATGGTGTCAGCTACGTTTCCCACAACCATTGGGGGGGGCATAGGTGGCCCCGATTGGTCCTCCACACACTGGGCTCTAGGGGCACCCTGCAAATCCTGGCCACGTCCCCTACCGCGCCGACCACGCCCACCTCTTTGAGATCGGCCACCTTTGCCTCCCTTGGTCGCCTCCCAACCATGGCACTGATGATGTTGTGCGAATGGGAGTTGCAGTAAACAGTTGTCCTGGGCAATTGGGGTGAAAGGGTGTAGGGTACTAGATGGAATTCGTACTCTAGTGCTCTAGCAAGGCTGTCTGTGACCCCTGGGGGAAGATGACGGGTCATGCAATGCACAGGCACCCCAAAAACACATGCACACAACCCCTGGTAGACCACGTGCGTGGAAAAATGAACCCGCAGTACGCTGTGGCACCCAGAAACACAAAAATAAGGGTACGCGTGTTACACGCAGCCTACAATGACCTCTGAAGGGGTACGCTACACACAGGGGCAACCACAGTTGGAAAATACGTGCGAGACTCACTGTCTGCCTTGAAAAAGAACGTAAAAAGACACACTGCGGACGTGGCTATCCGGGACCGGGTTGAGACTGTCCTGGGTGGGATGGCGTTGCGTCAACGGGGCATGCGAGTTGACCTGCAGTGTTTTCGTGAAGACACTGCATGTCATCTCGGATGCCTCGTTGACCACGTTGACCTACTGGGACGGGTCACCAGGACTGGATTCCTCCGTATGCTGGACCTTTTTCATACCCCCTCCTCATCTGAACCCCCTATGCGCCAGTCGTCCTTCATGTCATCTTCCCACCCATGTGTCACCTGGGTACCCTGTGGAGCTGCTTCTGACCCAGCGGCCAGGCTGGTGGAGGACACATCCCTGCCACAGTCGGGAGTCCGACGTCCAGCCGGGGTGGCCATCACGACAACTGCACCCCAGCCGGAGGAGGACGTGCAGGCAGCAAGAGCCAGGGCACGGGCAGAGGCACAGCAGCAGCAGCAGCAACAAGGTGGGAGCCATGATGGCTCAGGGCCATCAACATCGGAGGGGCAGGCATCGGCCAGAGGGCAAGAGGACCCAGGATTGGAAGTGTCTTCCGTGTGGCAGCGGTTGGGCCATGCCATAGGTGCAGAGCGGCGGCAGGCGGAAGAGGCACGGCTCACAATGGTCAGGGTGGAGAACTCCATGCGGAGGGCACTGAGGCGGGCCGAGTGCCTCGGGGCTATTCGCAGGGAGTTGGAGTCCAACATGGCATCGTCCCTGCGAACCCTCTGGGCCATGGAAGAGGACCGCCTCAAGGACACTGAGTGGGAGTTCGATGATGCCCTGGCCCGGGACATCGGAAAGTGAGCCGTCGGACTAGCCCGCCGCAATTGTAAATAGTTTTTAGTGTTAGGTTTAATTTTCCTTTTCCTTTGATTTGAGGTGATTGGACTATGCCCCACACATTTGTATATAGTTTGTTTTCTTAGGTAGTTTCTTAGATAGGTTTCATTTCTTTTGTTGGGCTCATGGACCCTTGAAAATTGCTTGTACATAGTTGGACATTGGATTAATGTGGACTTTTTCTTTGGATTTCACCATCGATCAATGGATTTTACTTTTTACGTTTCTTTTGGATTTGCTTTGGTGGACGGAGTGTTTGGGCAATTGATCATTTGGATTGGTTATACTTTTCATTTTATTATCTTTTGGACATGCTTTTCATTTCATGTTTGACATTTTTTTATGCTTTCATTTCATTGCATTAATTTTGGTCATAATACATTTTTATATTTTACTTCCATGTGTGTGATTTGCTCATTGGGTTCATGCATGTCAAAATGTGGGTTTGCACTATCAATGGCAACCGGTGTGTGTGTGTGTGTGTGACGGACATGCGTTGATGTACATAGTTGACTTTTGGTTTGTGATTTGAAATGGGCAAGTCAGTGTGGGGTGGATTGGGAAAATCATTGCGTGTCAAGACTGGGGTGGCGTGCTGTGGTATTTTGGTGGACATGAGGCCCATGATTGTGCATCTTCATGTCATGTTGGTGGGGTCATGAGTCGGGGCCTGCTGGCAGGTGCCCCTCACTGCTGGGGGGTGGGGGTGCTGGGGGACATGAGTCGGGGCCTGCTGGCAGGTGCCCTTCAGTGGTGGGGGTGCTGGGGGGACATGAGTCGGGGCCTGCTGGCAGGTGCCCCTCACTGCTGGGGGGTGGGGGTGCTGCGGGACATGAGTCGGGGCCTGCTGGCAGGTGCCCTTCAGTGGTGGGGGTGCTGGGGGGACATGAGTCGGGGCCTGCTGGCAGGTGCCCCTCACTGCTGGGGGGTGGGGGTGCTGGGGGACATGAGTCAGGGCCTGCTGGCAGGTGCCCCTCACTGCTGGGGGTGGGGGTGCCCATCAATGCTGGGGGGGTGGGGGTGCTGGGGGACATGGGTCGGGGCCTGCTGGCAGGTGCCCATCACTGCTGGGGGGGTGGGGGTGCTGGGGGACATGAGTCGGGGCCTGCTGGCAGGTGCCCCTCACTGCAGGGGGGTGGGGGTGCTGAGGGACATGAGTTAGTGCTCACTTGTGCGTGGTGACATGTGGGCTGGCTGGGGGGGCTTTGCCAGGGTGGATGGGCTGCCTGTGGGGCATGGCCAGGGGTGCAGTATGTTCCCCTGTGTTGTGGTCTGTCTGCAGGCCCTGGGGAGGGGTGAGAGGGCACACCTGGGAGGACACGCACTGCCCATTCGTTGGGGCACCCCCGAAATACACGTACCCCGCTCGCACAGGGCCAATCGCGTGTGAAAGTTCCTGCGCACCCCCGAAATACACGTACCCCGCTCGCACAGGGCCAATCGCATGTGAAAGTTCCCGCGCACCCCCGAAATACACGTACCCCGCTCGCACAGGGCCAATCGCGTGTGAAAGTTCCTGCGCACCCCGAAATACACATACCCCGCTCGCACAGGGACAATCGCGTGTGAAAGTTCCCCCGCACCCTCGAAATACGCATACCCTGCTCGCACAGGGACAATCGCGTGTGAAACTTTCCCCACACAGCGGGGTACGTGTATTTGGAGGGGTGAGCGGGGAGTTTTACAGACGTTTTCGTGTTTGGGGGGCTGTATGCTGCTCCACTGGCCTGTGCGCCTTGTACGGGATTTGTGCGCTGTTCATGGCACACGGGGAGGGGTTGGGGGCGTAACTGGTGCTGCTGCAGGGTTGCTGCACTACTCTGCGCCACGGCTGGTTATGGATGTTGAAATCCATGAATACGCTGTGCGTGGAAATTGATTTTGGCACACGCGGCTGGCGCAGACTGTCACACGCGCAAACTGTGCGCCAGCCGCATTGCGCCATTTGTGCGCTCAATTCTATGAATTACCCTCTATATCTACCAATGTTAATGTAGCCACATAAAAGAAATCCAAAAAATTAATGTTGTCAAAAATGTTCCACCTAAGAGTTCTTCACAATCTTATAAAGACAGATAAAAGGTCACAATCTACTCTTAAAAACTACTGCAGAAAGCTAATACTCAAATGTGTATTTCTACTAAATAGAAATGTGCTTATATTAATTTTAAACTGAATGAAACCATGAACTAAATTAATCAATACATTACGAAAAGTACTTCTAAGCATGCGCAATATCAATATGGATACATTTTCAAACTGGACTGCAAGGACATTCGTTACCCTGAATTTCAGGAACTGCTTGCAAAAGCACTTTCCACGACATCAAAATGTTAGCAACACACCATTACGCTATATGAAATCTTGTGCATAGACTGTACTGTGGAAAAAGCCCTGCTCTAGAACTGCAAAATTCAAATAACATTCTCCTACATGGCACTGTCAAAGAACACCTTTGAGCACATCCAAACTAAATATTTTGTAACTGAAGTTGAATTAGAAAATTCAGTAACTTTAGAAAACATTTGTGAAAACCTCACATACACCACCCACCTCACAAACACATAAAAAAAGAAATAGCTATGTTTCAAAACACAGCTGCTGAAATACCAGACAAGGTATGTGTCTGTTGTCGCAGAGATTTTTATGAAAAGAGCACAAAAATAGTAGATATGGCCTACAAAATAGACAACAATGAGGAATCCCAATGGTTCCAATTAGCTTTATATCTAACAGCAGAAAATAAATACAAAATAACTGGCCCCTCAATAGTTTGCACATGCTACAATACAAAGCTTGATAATAACCAAATGCCATCACTAATGACTTATATACCTTCCCACTTCCAAAAGCTCTCCAACAACTTAACTTGTATGAGAGCATTATAATCCAAAGAGTACACCCTTTTCAAGGTATAATACGCCTTCAACCGAAAACGGCTAAATTGCCTCCATCCGAGTTACTAAAAGGCATTTGTGGCAAAGTAGTATATTTGCCATTAGATCTTCAAGAACATGTAGAAGATGTAGGAGTACAACGGCCAATAGATCAATCTTTGATTTTACTAGTTAATGGTGTACTAAGAAAAGACAAATATAATTGACAACAACTAGTCGACTTAAACAAAGTTAGACAAGCCCTACAATATCTTAAATAAAACAATGAATACTACAAAGATATAAACATAGATGAAAAATTAAAAGAAACCATCCAAATAATTCAAGATTCACCACAAATTGGCCAATTGGAATGTATAGATCCTGTTACTGCAGCCAACATTTTAGACCAGTATACAACTCACCCACTACACTCCAAAGACACTATAGAAGATGCATTAGAAACATATCAAATGCATCAAGACAAATGGTTCCCGACGCGCATTTGAGAGATAAGTGTAGAAGCACGTTCTTTTCCTCTACTCTTTTCTACAGGAAAAGGAGGAAGATATGACAAAAGGTCCACACAAATTAGTGCATCAGAATATCGCTTTTTACAAATGTATTCTGAAGACACCAGAATCAGACAAAATGTACAATACATTTTCCACCTCCTGTTTGAAAGTGAACTAGCAACTCCATGTTATGGAGTAGCACACACATTAAAAACAGGCTCTAATTTCTCAAACATATCCGCTACCAAACTACTTCAAAAGATAAAAGACAAAGTGCCTCATAACGGGTCCAGTGGTAACCCTGCTGGTGCTAGAGGCGGGTTGCCGCCAGACCCATAAAGAATTACCGGCGTCCGACTTCCCGGTGCCACTGTGCTATTCCAAGTCCGGCAGCCGGGAAATCAGGTGCCGGAAATTTTGTTAGTCCCCATTCCCATAGAGTCCTATAAGACTCTATGGGAATGTGGACACGGGAGCACCGGCACCGTTGCTAATGGTGCTGGTGCTCCCGTGAAAACTCTGCAGGCGGGGGCCATCCCGCCCCCAGCAGGTCAGTTGTAGTGTGCCAGTCTGGAAACAACGGTGCTGGTAAGCTTACCGGCACCATAGTTTCCAGACCGGCACACTTAGAATGAGGCTCAAAGATTACGTTTTGCAGTCAAGTATCACAAATCTCTTGGCAAACATGTGTGGTACAAAATAATACTGGTTCCGACATCACGCTGATGTATGTTGTATGCTAAGGAACCTAGGCCCATCCACATGGTTTGTTACTTTAAGTTGTGCAGAATACGCATGGGATGACTAACACGACTTCTTACGCCGCACTGCAAGCCAAAATTAAGAGGAAACAGATATAGAAACACAAGGAGAACTCTGTTCTCTTGACCCTGTTACTGTATCAAGGTACTTTCACCATCACTTAATTGTCATGCTGCATTTCATCTGCAATAAAAATACCTCTCCACTTGGATAAGTGGAAGTCATGAATATCAATTCAGGGGAGCACTACACATCCACATGCTTTTGTGGATAAAAGATGCTACCAAATTTGGCAATGACAGTGATGCCACTGTTTTACAGTGTATTCAAAAATGCATTATCCGTGACATTCTTTCAGAAACCATACATAGTCACCTACATACACACATTTTACATTTCCAAAAACATAAGTCTGGCAAATACTACTGACATTGATATAAAAACAAAGGAAAATACTACACCAAATGTCGCTTTGGCTTCCCTAGACCAGTGTGCACAAAAGGACAAGTAAATAGCTTGATGCGTTCTGTTAGACACAGTGTAAAAGGGAAATCCCCTAAAAACACATACAACATTAAAAAGGGACGAAGCATCCAAGTACATCAATGATTACAAAGCAATCATTGCCCTCTTTTGGAATGCAAATATAAACATACAATACATTGCAGACAATTCCACTGCAGTGGCAAGATATGTTACAGCCTATCTCACTAAAGCTGAGAAAACCAAGCTAAAAGATGGGTGGTATGACATATCATCGGACGACAAAACACTGTCACAAAGATTGTACAGCTTCGGTATAAAAATGCTCTCCCATAGAGAATGCGGATGTTACGAAGCTGCAGAATGTTTAACAGGTACACCCTTATATGGAAAATCTGAAAACATTGTATGGCTAAAACTTGGTTCAGCTCCATCACGAAAAAAGTACTAATATCCAACCAAGAGATTATAATTGTTTATTTATAACACCCTTAATACCCAGAGGTTTCTAAGCACGGACCCAGGGATCAAGCCTGTGCTGCTTCACATCGTCTTGCTCCCAAGGCGAGCATGTTGCCCCTGAGCTATCCTCCCGAGACGTGATAGAAACAATAGCCACAAATGATCCCAACAGCCAGGATATTTTAGAAAACAATTTAAATGACACATACTACCCAAACAGAATTACTGCTTTAGAAAACATGTGCCTGTATGACATAGCCCAAAACTACTCCTACAAAAACAATGTCATGTAAGATGAGACAACTGGCAAATATTCAGTCTCAACTTGTGAAGGAAGCCTAGAAAAACCTAGTAAAACTTACCAAGCCCAGTCTAATTAATCATGTAAAGTTATCGTTTAAATCTCCAAAACATAGAAAACTTTATTACATGGCCCTACTGCTACTCTTTAAACCTTGGAGAAAAGAAGAAGAATTATTAGGTGACCATGAGTCATTTGAAGCTGCATTCAATGCAAATGAAAGCAGTATAACAAATGTGAATTTTAAACAATACAAACAAATGTTGGACAATGAACGCCAACAAGAGGAAGAAATTGAAGCTCTACTAGATAAACACACTCCTGAAGGCAGTCAAACTTTTCTTAGAGGAAGCCAAGAACCACTTGGAGAACCACTCAGTCTAAATGAAGGAGAAATAGCCATGACTGAGGTAGAAAATGCCATGTATCAATCTAAATAATCTGAAGACTTGCCAGTGCTCAAATCACGGCTAAATGATGTACAAATCACCATTCATCTAGAAGTCACTGAAGATATTGAACATGGTTTTAAACATGAAACTAAAGCGGTGAAGCTGGCTCTGGCAAAACTTTCTTAATTAAAATAATCAGCACATTTCAGCAAGACTAAACTAACAACAACCTTTCAGCTCTTGTAACAGCCCCCACAGGTATAGCTGCCTATAAAATAGGAGTTGTAACCTACTGCTCCTCCCAGTAGAACACCAAAACCAGTTATAACAGTAGAAATGTTCAGCAGAAGCTGCTATTGAAGTACGCAGAATTCTAAAACAAATGAAAGTACTCCAGATAGATGAAGTAAGCATGGTTTCTAATACAATGTTGCCTTTAATTCATCTCAGAATGCAAGTAGTCCTAAATGTATCTCCAACACAGCTCGATCAGAAAAAGTATTAACTCTGTGTCTAAAAAGCAGAGTAATCCTAAAACATAACCTTGACGTAGAACAAGGTTTAGTCAATGGAGCAATTGGTACAGTTGTTGGCTTCCAAACATACCCACATGACGACAACATTCAGTTTGTCAACATCAACTTTGACAAACTTGCAAAACTAAAAAAAAGAGGCCACACAATAGCATGTTTCCTTCTTTTCAAAGACATGTATGTATGCAGAGAACAATTTTCTAACTCTTGCATATGCTGTCACAATTCACAAATCACAAGGTGTAACCCTAAATTACACATTTATTAACATTGGCAGCACAGTCTTCGAAGAAGATATGAGTCACATAGCACTTTCACCTTCTCTGTACACTCGACGGTCTATTCCTAGTTAACTTTGATGATGCAAACAAAGTCAATGCTGACATTCGTTGCATCCTAGAATACAACAGCTACGTGCACTGTACATCCCCTATATAGATATGTACCCTTTACTTCAAAAAAGGAAACCTTTAAAAAGAAAACTAATACAAACAGAACCTAGAGCAGATCTCCCAGCAATACCACTGAAAAAACAAATAACTGCTACTCCATCAAATAATACAACCACAAAACTCGCTAACCCAAAAACAACTGCTTGTCCATCAGAAGACAAAGAGGCAAATGTCTCTTCTCAAAAAACAACTACAAACCCATCAAAGCATACAGAGGTACAACTCTCTAGTCCATTTAAATTCAGCAACACAACTGGAGTACATTGCAAAAGTACAAATGTAGCAATCAATCATCTCTTCCAATTGCCACCGATTGTTCATAACATTTACTTATAGGGCTCAGACCAGGTGTGCTTGCAAATGCTCATCCTTCATAGAAATGCCACAAATAATCCTGGCAGCACTTACAGTGTCTCGGGTATAAGGCAAGAATTAGACTACTGTACAGTAATTGTAAAATTCACAATAAACACACAGGAAAATCCACAAGAATTCCTAATGTACTTACTACAAGTACTAGAGACCAAAAACATCCCTATAAATGAAATCTTGCAGATTTCACACACTTGGAAACATACATGAACTCTCTGCAACCATGTTTCACACGAGCACATCCCTAATGAACGATGTGTGTATGTATCCATACCAAATTGTGAATCCATTCCATTTCACCAGCTCTGCAGAATGCAAATCATGGCATATTTTGCCCTTTTTACAATTTCAGACAATCGTTCTAGCATACAAATAAACACACATGGCCAATATGTTATACAAATGCTTTTAAGGTACAATGCAGATAGTACCAAAAATAACTGTAAGCCAACTAGCTTTAGACACAGCCAAGTATCTCTTGACAAGAAAAACTTCACAACAGTGGGCATAATCTACCACACTGGTTATGTTATTTGGCATTTATATAACGCTCTATATGTCATTGGTATGACCTCAAAGCGCTGGTAGGTTAAATGCCCTCGGGAACCGTAGTTCAGGTCAGTTGAGAGGGTAGGGTGTTGAAGGGTGCTTGGGTGCACCAGTTAAGTGGTAGCTGCATCCTAGCTTTAGGTGTGGTGCTATGTATATCGGTTCAATGTGTGCAGTCTGGCTGGTGGACACCAAGACTGAGTTCTGGCTGCTTTAGGCCTGTGTGACGCTTATGTGTGCAGCTGGACCGGTTTGTTGTGGGACAAAGCTATGTTTTATTAGAGTGATGAGGTGTTTATGGGATAGTCTTCGTAAGTGAGCAGCTAGGCCGAAGTGATCGAGGGGTGTAGCTGCACTCTAATTGTGTCATGGTGTAGAGAGTAAGCATAGTGCTATGATATGATAGTTCTTTATACAGCGTCCACACACAATGTGCTTCAAAGCGCTCCACGGCACTGGAGGGAACAAGGGAAAACACAAAACAATCCTACAAGGCATGAACAACAAGAATACGAAGATTATCCATTCCACTCGGC
This sequence comes from Ambystoma mexicanum, assembly GCF_040938575.1. Taxonomy (NCBI): domain Eukaryota; kingdom Metazoa; phylum Chordata; class Amphibia; order Caudata; family Ambystomatidae; genus Ambystoma; species Ambystoma mexicanum. Next base: position 17,597,862 of record NC_090931.1, on the reverse strand, counting down.
CTAGCGACACCCTAGACAGTGCAAGTGCCAAGACACAGACAAGAGGGAAACGGGGCAGAGAGGTGTTTGTTTACCGCACTCGGCCTGATGACATCTGAGGAGAATCGCATGGGGTGGGGGGAGAGGTGAGGAGAAAGGAGGGAGAGTAAAAAAACAAGCGACCATCGCATTAGGCCCTACGACACCTCAGGCAGGGACGAGGGACAATTCTGATAGAGGAAGTGCAGAGAAAAGGTAAGGGAGAGAGGGAGAGGGAGAGAATAAAACATGGAAAGAGCAGAGAAGAAGCAGGGAGAGCGAATACAGTTGCAAAGGTCAGGAAAACACATAATGTTGTAAGGGAACAGAGAATGTAGACGTGGATTCACAGTGACGATGGGTGCAATATGTGCAATATGATTCAGGGCCAACCTGAGTGCGGGATCCTGGGGAGGTCCAGCATGAGAGTAGAGGGGTGAAGCACTATGAGTCAACGCATTCAAAGTCAAATCCAAGCATTGCCAAAAGGTTATTGATGGTGAGCCCTTTGTGATTCTAGACAACTCCTACAATGGAATGGGACGGGGGAATGGAAGAAAGGGATGGGAGGGTGACATCATGGGGGACCAGAGGGGCTGGGGTGCACACAGCGACATCACGGGGGAACAGAGGGGCTGGGAGCACACAGCGACATCACCAGGTGAGCTGGGAGCACACAGCAACAACACAGGGGACCAGAGAGGGTGGGCACACAGCGACAACAGGGTGCCACAACCACTTCAGGACACTATACTGCATATGTCAAAAAAAGAAGTGGTTGATTTGAATGTAGCAACAATTCCATTTGGCAAAACATAGGTTACCAGCAAATCCAACAAATGCCTATTTAATATTCCTTCAACCCAAATGTATAGTGCAATTCAAAGTTAGAATGTGCCAATGGCTATCTAACTGCATTCATAATAGTACAATAGTAAATTTTAAATCCAAGACAGTTAGCATATGTCAACCGGTATCAAACTACTTTAAAGATACCTTTCATTGCAATACATTTCAAATATGCCATTACAGTTATTATTATTGCAAAACTTCTTGTAAAGTCCAATATAGTTAGAATACGCCAACGGGTATCGTACTACTTTAAACATACCCTTAATTACAACACACTTCAAACAAACACCCTATCACACTTACACTCAAATAATGTGTATGTAATTACAGTATTTTTTAGTAATCCACTATGGAATTTTTCCCAATTACCCAATGATTATTTCATGTCAATACAACAAAAGTGTACCAGACACTAATGCTGTACCAAACATACTACATAGAGGGTCAAAAAAGTAAATCAATATGTACAATTGTATGCAATTAAAGGTTTTAAACTATCTTGTTTAACAAATTATACTGTTTTTTTTTTCTGCAGGGATTCCAGCTTTATTACCATATGCAATTAAGTAACCATACCCACTATCATCCTATTTGTTTTATTCACAAAGAAACAAATACAGATTCCATAAGCACTATCCTCACTTCTACTACGATCTTAAATACCATATACTCTTCAATTGTATCAGTCCACCACATTACAAATACTTCTATTTAATTTAATAATAATGTGATACAGTTTAGAATATAAACTTTACACATATGTATATTAGAAAATAAAATACAAATATATAACATCAATAAAATAAGATGAAACAATATTGAACAAACCAAAATAAACAAGCCAAAGTCAAACGGGACTAGGGGAGACATATATTTCTAGTTCAAGAAAAGTTGTTCTTATGATCGAATTATCAATGATGGATCTAGTTAATTTGTCATCATATAGTCATATTACTTAGAATTTGCACTAATCAGTGTCTCCCCTTTCCTGGTCTAAAGAACTGTATATACTTTCAGCTAGTTTCATTAGATTAAAAGTCAAAAGTTCATAGACCTAATAAAAGGGAGCAGTCTTTTAGGTCTTGTGATATATACTTTAGGTCTGCCTAGTCCTATTCGCATTAGCGTAATTTAACTGTTATAGGACTAAATGCTTATCGCCAAGGATTTCTCGATATTCAGCCATATGCTGTACATCGCCGTTTGAGTTTTTATAGATGTTGAATTTAGGCTATGATGCCAAAACCATGGCTCTTCTATGTGGACAGGATTATGGGCCACTTTCCCATAACATTGTTCGTATATTTCGAGCATTGTAGGACAGGCTGTTAAAAGGTGCATAGCTGTTTCGTTGATGGAAGAGTTCTTGCACATACGACAATATCTTTCATGTGGTAATATATGTTTCTCTATCCACTTATTGGCTAATACTGGAAGACAATCCAGACGCAGCAAGAGAAGGAAGCGTCTAAGCGTACTAGAGGGACTCAGGTTTAGGTACAACTGTGGCTTCAGGTAGATGTAGAGTCTGTACTGCACAAATTGGTACTTTGTGAGTTTACTTAAATGGTCATAATTTTTGAGCCAGTCCCATAAATCTATATGTTTAGATAGAGCCTTCTTAGTTGTGGTATGTATGTCCTTAAATACAGGAAACCAACCTATCTCTTTATGCAGCTTTTCCATGCTTGTTTTCAGATGGTAAGAAGTTGTTTCCTTAGAGATTTCTTGATTTAGTAAGTTTAAGAGAGGATTCGTAGATTGGTTAGTCATCTTATGATGAATCTCAGCTCTTCTTTTAAGTACCGTAGCTTTAAGGGAAGTTAGCCCTAGTTCCAGTCTTAATATGTCCATTGGAATGCATTGGGGAAGACCCAGTATCTGCCTCCAAAATTTACCTTCTATAACTTGGAGCCAGCTCAGGTTAATATGCAATAATGCCTCCAGGCCATATATGACCATGGGAACCAAGCTCTGAAGATAAAGCTGGCGCACACCCCACAGAGTATAGCTGCAGTTTTTTATTGCAAAGCTGTGCATTAACGCTGTTAGTTGTGCAGCTCTGGTGGTGCGCGTTCGTATGCACTTAGTATATTCGCCCATGACATCGACCTCAACCCCTAGATATTTATATGAGGGGGTGTATTTTATCTCTGTCCCCAGGATAACTAATTTTGGTCTGGAATTTTTTTTTGCAGAGAATACCATTAACTGAGTTTTTTCTGTGTTAATGGCCAGATCATTCTTGAGGGCGTAGTCCCAAAGTGCGTTGGCCGATCTCGAAAGGCCACTAAATGTATGGTCCATTATAATCAAATCATCCGCGTACGCAAGCACTGAGCAATGCTCCGAGCCAATTCGAGGAGGACAATTGTGGACTGCTGATACCGCTATGGGGATATCATACGTGAATACATTATATAGAAAAGGAGCTGTAACACAGCCTTGTTTTACTCCACAATTTTGGGGAACTGGTGGGGTCATGTGGCCATATTACAAATACTATATACTCCCCCTACAGTACCTATAATGACTATACACATGGCCAGTGGCCAGATTCTACGACCATGCCCCCAAGAACCTGGCCACAACCATCACAATAGAATTAAATCATATAATGTACAATACACCTGCAAATAACAAAACTCACCCTGAACCTCCCCACTCCCAATGACATCCGTGGACAGTAAAAATGACCACGGACTCAGCGACAGATGAAATGCTTTTTTTCACCTATAAAAACAGCTCCTTATCAACTTCTTTCTGCCACAAAATATCCCCAAATGTATTTTCCAGACTTTTTTCTCACTGCGCTGTCCACGGACAACGGCGGCTGTCCGTGGATCCAATATGGCGACTGTTCAAAAAATTATGACGCACCTCACGTTTTTAAACATCTAATAAGCGTTCGCCTTTGGTGTCCGCAGACACCAAGCTACGCACGGATTGGTCCAGAGGCATCTGCCGACTTTGAATCAGGAAATAAGTTAGCGGACCGGACCCAGATATCACTAATTGTTTTATACCTATTTGCCCATTTAAAAAAAAACTATTGGACAGATTTACACCAAATTTGCAAAAGCACGCTTTCAGGACCAACCTGCCATTCCTGAAGCAAGTTTGGTGAAAATCCATGCAGAGGTTTTGACTGTAGGCAGAAGCAAACATTTTTTTCTGTTGTGTCTATGAGTTCAAAAAATGTGGGACCTCCCCTATAACTTTGCACCCCGTGGACAATTCCGCACCAAACTTCGAAAAATCATCCTGAGGCGGCCATGTACTTTTTTTATGAAGTTTGGTGAGGATTCGTTCAATGGCGCCAAAGTTATAAGCCACTAAAAAAAGTGTTCTTTCTATGAGTTGAGCACCTTAACAATAACTACAGGTCTGCTAACGCAGGCCCTGTAATACACACAATTATCTGAGGATGAGTGTGCATTGGGAAGTAATTATGGGCACAGTTTTTTTTACTCCGAGACCCTGCACTGGGTAATGGAAACATTATTAACCGATGCACTCGTACCTTAAAAGGAGTAAGTGACCTGTAGTCATTTTATAGTTGCATCCAGATCCTGGGCTGTGTAAATGAGTATAAATGTTTCAATGCTACCTCCATCTTCATTTTAGGTGGAGTGTCATGAAAAATTGAATGTGCACAAAGCCCACTGTGCATTATGTACTTAGTGATTCGTGCATATAGCCCTTTTATCAAAGCTACATTTGTCAAATTTAAAGATCTGTGGTCATTATAACATTCCCAAAATTCTCTTTGATGTTATGCAAAACAGGCTGGATCCCTTGTTGGTGCTATTTTCACCTTCCACTGTCTCAGAAAGGTATTTCGAAAGAGTACAATAGAAGTGTATAACACTGTCCATCTTGTACTGATAACCTTATAGCAGAAAATAATGCACATGTTTATTCAAGGTTTTGATAATGTGTTTTGCTCAGTAAGCCATGTGTAACCTTCCCATTATCTCTACAGTATATATATATATATATATATATATATAGTTGAAATATAGTTGAAGTGATTCTGTAACTAGTGCTCAATGCCTCCGGGTTTTGAGTTCTGAAATAAATCTAAAATTAGATAAATCACTAGAAATAAACATTGTAATATTGTAAAAAAATAAAATAAAAAAAGACAGTTTACTCTATCAGGATAATTATTCTGTCATTTCGTGTTATCTTTTTTTTAAATAGCTTCTTTTGCAAAAATGAAAATCGGAGCACCATCCACCTTCCAAGATATGTTTTTTGCCCCCCTTTGGCGGCACAGTTGTCAGCAACAACAAGAGTGGCTCTAGCAAATCCACATTGTATTATGTTACTCGTAAATACAGGGAGCGGCCGATACAGAAAACATGGGGGGGGGGGGGGGAGAGAGAGAGAGAGGTTTGCAAAGGTGAACACTTACTGCACTCCTCTGCACCCGCAGCTTCTGTTGTCTCCCATTTCTATGGCAACCGCCGCAGACACAGAAGAGGGACGACGGCGCGGCTGTCGACATAGAAGACGCCCACGCACGAAGATCCGTCTGGGTCAATACGAAAACCACGACGACTTCATTATTACTTGAGGGAAATATTTTAAAATAACATACCTTTTCAATATTTATTAAATATTCAGAAATATAAACAAGCTTTTTTAAAAGGAAGATATAATTTGCCTGAAAAAGAAAATATTATAATAGATAGGATTGTTCGAAGTAAAACCCCTAGACAATGGTAATATTCACGTTACTTACACAATTAACATTTCCAAGTTTTGTTTACATTTTACACTCAATGTTCTTGGCTAAATCAGGAGAGATTCCAAATCTCAAGATGGCCGCTTTGCTGACGCCGCGCCGAGGCACGTACTGACGCAGCGGGGTGTGGGGGTGGCCATGACGCACGTGCGCAGCAGCCATTTGACCAGGCCCCTCGTGCTGATGGCAGCATTGTTAGGAGGCGGGTGGCTTTCCTCCCTCGCATGTGATTCACGTTGCACCACCTCACTCGGCAAACTTTGCAACGCGCTGGCCCTGCAGCTCAGTCACGTGCTTTAGTGACCCCTTGCATTCATTATTGCCTTGTGCTCTGTCCTTTCACGCCAACAGCAGAAGGAGCACGAACTCTCTTGAGATTATTGATGGAGGAACCTGAATTCGGGTTCTTACTGTGAATACATAAAAAAATAAAGCAATGTTTTAGTCAATAATCACAGCACAGACTACTACTTGCATAGAAATGTCAATCACATATCTGCCATGTTTCCCCGTGTCATGGGTGAGACCGCAAGCCGGTCTCGGGCATAGCTCTCAACACACGCATTTGCCGGGTGTCACCCGCCTTGCAAAGGGCTGACTCACCCGCCAAGCCTCCTGCACGCCCATTCATTCCAATGGGCGTCTCACCCGCCAAAAACAAAATCGGGTGATTTCACCCGCCTTTGCGTTGCAAATGGTTGAGAGCTATGGTCTCGGGTTTCCCCATTGCATTATGGGATTTGTTGGCCCATTCCTACAATGGGAAACATGTATTTATTTATTTATTTTAATTCTTATAACGCACCAACATGCCCTTGAAACATCAAGTCCCAGCATGCAATCAGAAAAACTAGGTCTGGAATACTTCTCAACCTCTTGATTCTCCACGGACAGTAACATTGGATGTGCTTGGCTGGTATGTGATTGTTGATCCCATTCAAATCAATTGCAAGGAACATAACTTTGTTGTTCAAAGCTTTCTTGTGTGGCACCGTTTAAGTCTATGGAATAAAGTGGTGCTTTGGAGGGTGAAAATATTTCCTTTTAATTTCTTCCATTTGTATAGGGTAGTTGTTAAATAACCCAAAATTAGTCATATGCGCCCCTCTGCAAGAACAAACACGGCCCATTGACCTGTTCTTTGGAAAGGGTGTATTATTGGCTAATATTTGAAATCCTGCTGTCTCTCACATTTGGCTAATATTTCAAATCCTGCTGTGTCTCGCATTTGGCTAATATTTCAAATCCTGCTGTGTCTTGCATTTGGCTAATATTTCAAATCATGCTGTGTCTTGCATTTACCCAATATTTCAAATCCTGCTGTGTCTCGCATTTGACTAATATTTCAAATCCTGCTGTGTCTTGCATTTGGCTAATATTTCAAATCCTGCTGTGTTTTGCTAAACTTGCTCTGAACTGTGCTTGATTTTGATGTTTGTGTATTATTTGTTACGCGCACCACACCTTAAGATATCCGGGCGCAATACAAGACAGCTTGAATACATGAAAAGTCAGGCAAAGGCAGAAGGTACAAAAGTGCATAACAGTGAAGTACATGGAATCATGCTCATGATGGGAGGCAAGATGATGCATACAGAGTATACTTTTGTCATGATAATAGTGAGTCAGTACATCAAAGGAGTAAACATCAGGAGAAATCATTAGTGCAGGTTAATAAAGCGCGGAGAGTCTGGCTGGCCTACCATGCTCTGGAAGATGAGGCAGAGGCATCATTTGTAAGGAGCCATTTTTTGGTGTTAGAGCTAAAGCTGTGGAAGGTTTGAGCGGATAGTAAATTGAGTGGGAGGGCATTCCAAGCTGCGGCTGCTTGTACCGGGAAGCTAGTGCCTCTGGCTCTCTTCAGATTAAAGCGAGGTGTAATAATTCAGCAAGCGTTAGCTGATCTAGTAGGTCTGGATGAGGTTTTTAGGATCATTTTGTCATTCAGATATTTCGTGGCAGTATTGTGAAGACATTTGTGTCAGATGGAGACAAGTTTGAAGTAAATTCTGTCCTGGACTGATAGCCATTTGTGGCTCCGACTGATTTCGGAGATGTGATTTTTCCTTTGAATACTCAATGCTGTTCTCAAGTCATTATTTTGTAGGGTTTTTAGTTTGTTCATCACTTGCTTGTAAGCTCCTGCGCATAGTGCATTGCAATAATCGAGTTTAGACAAGATTAGTGCTCGAGCTAATGTGATACAGCTATTTATGGACATGTAGGCTTTGCAGGCATGGATGAGCTTACAGGTGTAGGCGGTGGCCGAAGCAGTGGCGTTAACTTCTTTCCTCAGGTTAAAGGTGGAGTAGATATAACATCTTAAGGTTTTTGTTTCTTTGGCAGTTTTAATCGTGTTACAGTAAATGTTAAAGGACACATATTCAGGATTTAGTTTGTTGAGGTAGTAGGTAGGGGTGCCTAAAATTAGAATTTCAGTCTTCTCGTCATTCAGGCAGAGGCTACAGGTGGCCATCCAGGCCTAAATGACAAGGTAGATTTTGTTTAGTAGGGCGTTGTCGGAATTGTAGTTGCCAGATAGAGGTATCAGTATCTGGGTGCCATCTGCATAGTTGGTGTAGATGACACCCAGTTGGTCTAAAATGTCGAAGAGGGGTTTGGTAAACACATTGTATAATATAGGGGAGACGCAGGAGTCTTGTGGCACTCCCAAGTGATGGGTATAGGGTCGGCAGAGTCGGACGGAAAGAAGGGTCTCATTGTTCTATTATTTAGGAACGACTTGATCCAGTTTGCAGCCTCTTGAAAGAAGTTAGCCAATGATGTGAGATGCTCGCTGAGTATGTTATGGTCCACCAAATCGAAGGCGTTAGAGAGGCCTAGCAGGAGAAGTAATGCACATTTTCTGTTATCTTTCATAAGTTCAATTTGGGTTTTCAAATCAAGTAAGGCTGTTTCAGTTCCGTGGAAGGGTCTAAATCCGAACTGTCTGAGCCCTAGGAGGTTGTTGCTCTCAAGGTAAGCCTGGATTTGAATATAGGCTGCCTTGTCGATGATTTTCATTAAGAAAGGGACCGTGGTTATGGGGCTGTAGTTAGTAGGCATAGTAGGGTCGAGGGAGGCTTTTTTTAGTAGCGGGAGTACCCAGGCGTCTTTGAGGTTAGTGGGAACCTGAAATGATTTGAAAGATGAGTTTATTATCCCAGTGATGAAAGAGGCGAGTTCTCTAGCAGCGTCTTTTATAATTTGTGCCGGGCAGATGTCACCTTGTCAACAAGAAGGTTTCAGAGAGGCAATCATTTTTACGATCTCCGGCGAGATAACTTGGGTAAATTTGAATTCTTGTAGAGTATTGAGGGAAGATATTTTTTCAGGTTTCTGAGTTGTGTCAGTAAGGTTAATGTTTAGTCTTTTAGTGGCAATTTTGTTTTGTAAAGTGGCAATTTTGTTGGCCAAGGGATTTTGGATGTCTGTGCACCAGTCTTTATTTTTCGGGTGAGAGTCGTCAGGGGCGATAGGAGATTCGAGCTCTCTTAGAATTCCGAATAATTCCTTGCTACTAGAACTGGCATTCTGAATCCTGTCGTTGTAGGTTTCGTGTTTAGTTCTAATGATCTCTGCTTTGTAGCGGGTGGATATTTCAGTTACTTTATCTTTGTTCTCTTTGAAAGGTAAATTCTTCCAAGTGGATTTGCATTTCCTTTTTTCACGCCTAAGGATTTTCAAGTGTGGGGTAAACCAGGTGTTAAGGTGGGCTTTGGCTTTGCTTTTGCAGAGTTTCAGGGGTGCAATCGAAACTAGGGCTTTGGTCATAGTGTTGTTGAATAGATTGATTAATTCTTTGGGGTCTTCAGTAGTGGTAGAATTCAAAATTGGGATCAAGATAGGAATACGTTTCTCGGCTGAGATGTTACGCTTATTCCTGGTAAGTAAGGGGGGGCGCTATGATCTTAGTTTTGATAGCTGGTCGGGTAGCATTGATGGTAGACATAATTAGTGAGTGATCGGTCCAAGTTTGAGGTTCGATGGCAGTTATTTTGGTGGCACAGTTATGGTCTACCAACCAATCGAGAGTACGTCCACTCACATGTGTTGGTTGGTTAATTCTTTGTGTGAATTTTAGTTCATTTAAGGATTCTTCCAATGATTTAGCCACCCAGTCATTGGGGTCAGACAGGCCTAAGTTAAAGTCACCTAGGACTAAGGTTTGAGACAACAGTTTGGTATTGTCTGAGAGCAGCGTGATAATATCCTCCTCAACGTCTCCAGTAGGTCCAGGAGGCCAGTATATGAGGTGGAGAGTAAGGGTACTAGTACGTGAAGTTGTTCATTTGACTATAAGGAGTTCACAGGACTTAAACGTAGGGGAGGTCAAAGGTCTACGTGCCAAGTTAGCTCTAGATATGAAGGCAACCTCTCCACCTTTTGAACTTTCTCTATTCGTTCGAAATAATGGTATAGGAGTCGGGAATGGATAGCATTAGCAAGGGCCCTGCAGCAGCATGGACCCAGGTTTCCGATATTGCTAGGAAGTCAAGTTTGTTTTCTATGATTAGGTCTGCTATGTCTGTTGCATGTGCAATGAGGGATCTTGCACCACACTCCTTATTTTCCACCTGCTTCTCCCCCCCTTCTCTCGCTACCACACCCATGACGCTTTCTGTCTCTCCTATTTTCTTAAACTGCTTCTCCATTGACTATCCCTCCCTTCTCACTTAGTCTGGTCGGAAGAAGTTCTAAAAGGACATCCTGGCCCCTAAACCTTGTCTCCCTATCGCTGATACCTGATCCAGCGCTTCCTCCAGACAGACCCTCACCGACATCCTCTTTGTTGTTCCCTCGCCAGATCTATGGACTCTTCATATGATCTCTGTGCTCTCTTCTGTCTTCTCTCCCATTTATGGTGGCAACCGCTTCTCATGGCTTACTTCGACTCTTCTAAAGTCATCATTAATGTCTACCTTAATGGCACAGTCATGGTCTAAGGCCCTCAGGCCAATCTCCTCCTCTTTGATAGGCTTTTCCTTCGCCTCATCAAGATCCTTTCATCTCATTCTGCCCCCCCCCTTGGCTACCTTGCCCTCTCCTCCCTCAACTCTTGCCCCACCTCAAGCTCCTTCCTCTTCTCCACAGGGCGTACCTCTGAGCTGTACCCCCCCCCAAAAGGCCTTTAAGGCTGGCAACCTTTTATATCTTGCCACTCTCAACTCTCGCTCTGCTGGCAACACACTCCTCTGACATCTTTTCCACCTCCTGGTAGAACTTGACCTCAATGTTCTTTGTCCTACCGAGACATGGTTCACGGCCAGCTTTGTCACAAGCTTTGACACTCTACTCCCTGATGGTCTCCGCACCCAGATCCACCCGATCCAGAAGGGGTGTAACCCTGATCTTTCCTGAGTGGATTCCTACCTCTATCATTCCTATGAAGACTTATTCCTCTTTTGAATAATTTGTCTGCAGGCTTTCTCTCTCTCCTGGCCCCTATCTTACCGTGGCTACTCTCTACCTGCCCCCTAGTCAGATCACCTAATTTCTCTCTGAGTGTGTGGACCTCTCCTTCTCCCTTCTGGCCTCTACCACTCAACTCTTCCTTCTTGGTGACCTCAATATCCATCTAAACTCTCCTTGTTCCTCCTCTGTACTCTTCCATAACCTCTGTGATTTCCTCTCCCTTTCTATCCTCCCCTCTGGCCCGACTCACTCTGCAGGGCATACTCTTTATGTCTTGATCTCCTCTAACGCCCCCCTCTCCATCCCTCTGACCATTCCTCTCTCCTGGAGTGATCACTCCCTCCTCTCCTCACATCTTTCCCTTTCTGCCGCCCAGGCCAAGCCAACTCCACCACTGTCACCTACCTTCTCGGACATCGGACCAATGAACCATGTGTCAGTTGAGGCGTTCGCCGCCACCTTCTATCTCCCTCCACCATTGGCTGACTTACATCCTGACACAGCCCTGTCTATTCTCTACTCTAATATTTTTGATACTCTTGATGCTCTTGCCCCTGTCATGAGGATCCGTTTGATGCCCAAAGCCAAGTGCAATTCTTGGTTTGACTCTGACCTAGCTACACTTAAACGTAAGTGTAGGGTGGCTGAGAGGAAATGGAGGGTTTCATGTTCATCCTCTGACAGGCAATACCAATCCTCTGTCCTCACTAAGAAGAGAGCCCACATCCAAGCCCATGTCTCCGCTGCATCTAACAACTTGGCCAAACTCTTTAAAATTTGCAAGGATCTGGCCAATCCTGCTGCAGTCTCTACCTCTCCTGTCGCCTCCCAGGCCCTCTGCACAGCCCTTGCCTCTCACTTCATCTCAAAAACCCAGGACATCCTGTCCTCTCTCTCTTCGTCTCCCTCTGTCCCCTGACTCCCGGCTCTTCCTCTGGCCCTTCCTCGGCCACCTCACCTCCCTCCTTCTCTGCCTTTCCCCTGTTCTCCCCAGATGAGGTTTCTAGACAAGTCCGATCCATGAAAGTCTCGTCAAAACAGGTTCACCCCTGTTCCTCCAAAACCATCAAGGACCATATTGACACCTTGGCCCCTGCGCTGGCTGAATTCTGCAACCACTCCTTCAGCACTGGGTTCTTCCTTCCCCCCGAAGCACTCCCTTGTGACCCTCTTCTCAAGAAACCCTCTGCCGACCCATCCTGCCTGGCTAACTATCGCCCTATCTCCATCACTCCTTTCTCAGGCAAACTTCTAGAAAAGCTGCCCATCTCCCAGCTTAATCTTCACACTGAATCTGTTGGTTGTCTCTGTGACCATCAGTCTGGCTTCAGAGGTGCCAGAAGCACGGAAACTGCTCTCCTGAACACCCGTGAAGGCCTGCTCTCCAACCTTGATTCCAACACCCCCTGTGTCCTCATCTTACTTAATCTCTCTTCTGCCTTTGACACAGTCAACCGTACCATCCTGCTCAACCATCTCTGTGATAACCTGGGCATCACCGATCAGGCCCTGGCTTGGCTGATCTCTTTCCTCTCTGATTGATCCTCCTAGGTCCAACTTGGGTGCTTCCTCTCCACTATCTCCATCTCTACCTGTGGTTTTCCTGAGGGGTCTAACCTCTGTCCCTGGCTGTTCAACCAATATCTGGCACTTCTTGCCCACCGCATAGCCGCTCTCTGCCCCACTTTCAGTGCTATGCAGATGCCACTCAACTCATTTTCAGGCTCCCCTCTGCCACTTCTTCTCCTTCCTTCATCTCTCACTGTCTGTCTGCTACCGAGGGGTGGTGTGCCGCCAACGATCTCTGCCTCAATGCCAGCTCCCTCCTTTCCTGTCGCTGTCTGGCCAGCCTCTCTTGGCCCTCTTCCTGCTCCCACCTGTGAGGCTAACAACCTCGGGGTCATCTTTGATTCCACACTCTCCTTCTCTGCTCACATCTCTGACGTCTCTAAGAAGTCACACTTCCAACTACACCTTCTCCGAGGTATTCTTCCTTTCCTCTCCTTCGCCCATAAGGTCACTGTCTCTAGAGCTCTGGTTCTCTCTAGGCTGGAACACTGCAACAGCCTCTTTCTAAATCTGCCTGCTTCTACTCTCTGCCCTCTGCAACTCATCCAGAAAAGGACTGCGAGAATTGTCCTTGGCCTCAAGCCCAGGGACCGTATCCATCCAGGACTGAAATCACTACATTGGCTCCCAGTGGCTGCAAGGATCAAGTTCAAAACCCTCTGCATTCTCCACAAGGCCTTCTGGGGCCTGGGGCCTCAATACCTTCAACTCTCTCTTCCTAAATTTCTTCCTTCTCAAGCTCTTCGCTCATCCGCCTCCAACTGTTACACTAACCTGGCTCCCACAGGGGCGTCGGTCGGACCCGGACAGCTGCGCTCTCCACCCACGTGATGCGTAGTGCAGCGATGACTGACTGGATCTGCCCTCCTAATCTTGTCTGATTAACCCGTAGAAATATTCTCCTGCAAGTGGAGAGATGGATTTAGCCACTTGTGGATTCAAGTGATGGCACCCCTACAGTCCTCCCCAACTAATCACCCCTGAAATGCCCTCACAGCAATCTCACCTCATATTCTTGAAAGATGAGCTCTCCATCCTGCGTGTATTTGCAGGGGCGTGTCGATTCCAGTTACTTCACCGGTTTGAAGACTCGGGAGAGTTCCCGGAGAGTATTGACTCTAAGGTTCCTGGTGAGGACCAGTAAGTATTACGTTCATAGAGTTCAATATGTCCGATGTTCACTCTGGTTCCCCCCTTCCTTTCTTGTCTTGCAGCTGGCTCATGACAAGATGCTCTTGTGGCAGCTGGTGGCGCTAAGGTAAGAGTCTGTATTACCCGGCGCTGTCCGGTAAATGTTGCACGAGGAAATCGTGTTGTTTTGTCTCTCTTTACAGATGCGGCACGTGAAAATATGGAGAGTCACAAAAGATGCCTCCGGTGGTAAATTAGGTAAGTCTATGGTGGTAAGAATTATATTTGTTGGTTCCCTCGGTTCACCTTGTGGTTTTCTTTTGTCTCCTAGGTGCCGAAGTTCAGCGAAGAAATGATGGAGGCAGCACCGACCCGAAGGATGCTGTGAAGACTGGTGAGTATGGTGCGGCGCTGCAGCTGGAGGTGCGGCGCGTGCAGAAATGATGTTCTTTACAGGTCCGGAGATGAGATGGATCCAGAATCAGGTGTGGAATAGAAATAAGTTTGTTTTCTAACCTTGTCCCTTTCTTTCCTCTTTGTTTTAGGAGCTCTGGATTCGAGTCGGGCGTGGCAGAAGACTGGATGCATGCTGCAGGCACAGTGAGTGTTACGCTGCTGGATGCAGAATAACGCGAAGCGTGTGTTGCTGATCGGGCGTGGTTTAAATAGCCTCAAAAGTAGTCCCAGGTAAGAAGTCCCTAGAACCACACCCGAGTAAAAAATAGTCCCTGTAGAAAAATAGTCCCTTTCAGGCTTCATGTTGGATTGGAGTCATTTGCAGCATGGTCTGCCTGAGGTAAGTAATGACTATGAGCCTGGGGGTAGGCATCATGACACCAAATCCCTCAGGGTCAGTCGCTTCTCTAAGCAATGAGTTGGTGATAGATCTCTTTCTTTGGCTGGGACCTCCCTCTGCAACAGCCTCCCTGCATCCCTGAAACTTAAGGAGAACCATCTCTGGTTCCGGAGGCACCTCAAAACCTTCCTCTTTGCTTCTGCTTTCTCTCCTCATCTCCCCTGCTGAACTCCTGGCTGAACCTGAAACTACTCTGGTCACCTGGCCACCCTCTGATCTTGGCCCAGGTCCCCTCCCCCAACAGTTGCACACCTTCACTGCCTCCCTGGCAACCCCTGCACTTGGGGACTGTTTTTCTGTATCCCTACAGTCCCCTACTAGCACTTGACACCTGATGTCTGCACTTACCCTTGCACTTGCCACCTGCTGGCTGATCTTTTTACTTATTGCTTTCATTTTCTATTTATTATTTTATACTGTCGATCCCATGTACTGCTCCCTACCCCTTCCCCCCGCACTTTTCCCTTTTCCCCTTCCCCTTCCCCTGCACTTGCGCGATCTCAATGTCACCTGGCCTAGTAAGATCATTGTCTCTGTCTTCCCTCTGTTCCCCCTCCCTTGCCTCGTCGCACCTTGAAGCACTTGTGTATAGGCGCGTTATAAATGCCATATCATATCCAGAGGAAGCTGTGCTGGCTTATCCAGAGGAAGCTGTGGTGACTTATCCAGAGGAAGCTGTGCTGACTTATCCAGAGGAAGCTGTGGTGACTTATCTAGTGGAAGCTGTGATGACTTATCCAGAGGAAGCTGTGGTGACGTATCCAGTGGAAGCTGTGGTGACCTATCCAGAGGAAGCTGTGGTGACTTATCTAGTGGAGCTGTGGTGACTCATACAGAGGAAGCTGTGGCGACTTACCTTGTGGAAGCTGTGCTGACTCATACAGAGGAAGCAGTGGTGACTTATCCAGAAGAAGCTGTGGTGAATTATCCAGAGGAAGCTGTGGTGACTTATCTAGTGGAAGCTGTGGTGACTCATACAGAGGAAGCTGTTGCGTCTTATCTTGTGGAAGCTGTGCTGACTCATACAGAGGAAGCTGCGGTGACTTATCTAGTGGAAGCTGTGGTGACTTATCCAGAGGAAGCTGTGCTGACTTATCCAGATGAAGCTGTGGTGACGTATCCAGAGAAGCCATGGTGGCTTATCTAGAGAAAGCTGTGGTGACTTATCCAGAGGAAGCTGTGCTGACTTATCCAGAGGATGTTGTGGTAGCTTCTGCGTCCCGCAGGGTGTGTACCTTTGCCTCAGACTTGGCAGGGAGGAAGGTGAACTTCAGGAGCTGCAGAAAGAAATAGTCACAGAGGTGTAGAGAATGAATGACAGAGGGGAGATGAGATGGTGCTGCTGTGGGAGACCAAAGATCACCAGGCAGAGGGACCAGAAAAGGCCCCCCAGCAGATGGTTCAGGAGGAGGAGACTGGGGCCACTGTAGCATTTCTTGCCGGTGTAGAGAGGGAAAGGTGGGCTCATGTGGTTCCAGTAGAGGGTATAGTCAGGTTGGAAGACATTCCCACACATGTACTCACCGCCCATCTGGTCATGGTTGTGGGGCCGCTTCATCTTTCCTGTGATTATGACCATCAGCAAGGGAGTGTTAGGACATCATGGTCATTTCCGGGGCCTTACACTTGAGCCCACAACTCACCTTGGAGGCTGGGGCGCTCCGCAAGGTTCCCGGTTATGGGACGTAGACAACGCACCCCATCACAGGCATTCAGAGTAAATTCCATTGTTGCGACACAGCAGCGTCCGCACAGAGACGTTCTAGCATGCCAGTCGGTCCTTTATTCTCACCGCGTGAGGACACTCCAGCATTGCCATACAGAAGAGGATAAAGGCCTGCATTTCTCGGATCACTGCGTTCATTTGTCTAGCCAATTAGCCTTGTTTTTTGTTTCTCTTTCAGTTTCAGGTATGGTTCCTGGTTACCTCACTCCTTTTCATAACCAAGTCCTTCATTGTCACCATAAGTAGATTCCCTTCTACTCCACCCAACCTCTGGAACTCAAGGAGGGTCCTTCTCTCATCCCAGGTAAAGACATCTTTCTCTTGGGTCAATAGGGGAAGTCCTTGAGGTCTGTGTCTTAACACTTGTCCTCATCATTCCAGATCCAGGAGCCACGACTGGTGTACTTCTGGGGGAGGGTCACGTAGTGCTCCTGCCTTTTGGGAACCCTGTCCCTGAGTGTGCTATTCCTTGGGAAGTTCCTGAGATCTTCGCTTTGTCACGGCCTGGGCGTGACAGGTTATGAGAACCCTAATTACTCTACCAAGCCATGGAAGGGTTACTGGGGAATCTCCATTTTATGAACCAACGTGTAATTTAATGCAAAGTTTGGGGTTTTGGTGTGCCTGCTATTATGGGCCCTGCGCCCTGAAAGAAGTCCTGTTTTTTTGGTGTTGCAGGTGTGTGGGAAGAGGGAAAGAGGTACAGACCCCTAACTCTTGTCATGACATGGAAGGAAGAATTTTCTCACACTCTAAAAAACTGCGCCACACAACTGTTGAAGTGAATAAATTCCAATTTGTTTGTCATAATATATCAAAAAATGTAAGAACAAAAAACTGCCTTATTGGATAACACGTGTTTCGACACTGCAAGTGTCTTTTCCCAATCAGGGCCAATTGCGAACTTCAAGGTCAAACAAGAAATCCAACCACCAGACAAGGTAATAACCCTGTGTATGCATAATCCATTAGTCAGTCATGGAACAAACAAAAAGAATGAAAAAAATATAAAGCAAATCACGGAGAAAAAACAGGAGGGGGGTGGGTGGGGGAATAAAACAGGGTTGCAGAAACACAGGAACAAAAAAATTGACATAAGATCAGTTTCAAGATCCCTTCACACATTGCACACAAATGCTTCTTCCTGTAAACAACATTTCACTGTGGGTCATGTGCACCTCTCGTATGTTCCATTACATAATGTAAGTGACTTCAATCCAGCAATCCAACTAAGTCAATGCCTAGTCTGGGATGCCCAATGGAAGCCCTTATTTATATATTTTATGTCAAGTTCTTAAATCTGGATGATGAACCCTTATAAAACGCCCCTCTCTTTGAATCCCCTGACCTCACTGAGCCAAGAAGCAGGTTTGTTTTGCAAATTAAAAGATTTATTTGAAAAATTAAACAATATATCTATATCACACTTTTATGAACAACATAATATCTGATAGCACACTTATGAATATAATAGTGGTCAACAATGGGTAATATTACAATAGCACACTATCTTTAATCAATGAGGAGTTGGTATAGAAAGGATAAGGTAGCAGAGAATACTTTGTATGGTTTCAAGGAAATGCAAGATATGAAAGAATGACACACAGGATAGACTTGATATGATTTCAATCACAAGATAATATGATCACTTTTTCCCTTGTGATAACTCACTCACCCTTATGCAATAGGAAGAAATGGAAATGAGGACACACAGGTTTCAAGAATACTAGTAATAATGCAGTTCAATCCCAGTTCCCCCCAGCAAGCGTAGAGAAAACTGGTATGATTTAAAGCAGGCAAAAATACTTTTAAAGGTGGTTGCAGGGAATGTGAAAAATATGCTAAAATGATTTTAATTCACTAAAGAAGATTCAGGATGAGTGACAGTTACTTCAGATTGGTTCAGGTCCACTAGCAATGATTCATGAGTGATTATCAGGTTGAAAACGAATTTCAGCAGTGGAAAGCAAGAAACAGCGATTTTTAACACGTGGTGAAATGGAGCTAATTTTCAATTCGCGGCACTTTTTCCGAGTGCGTAAATCGTGATTACGGAAAAACTATAAGGAGTTGGAATGTGGTTTTAGGTTTGTTGGAAAGCTGAGGATCTTAGCTTTAAAATGACAGTTAGACTTTGCTTCTAGGATGTGCGGTTCAAAAGATAAGGACGTTTTTGGGAAGGTAGATGTTCAGAAATGAAGTCAAGATTTCAGAATGACCGATGACGCTTTTACAGATTTTAAATCACAGGATGGACACAAAATTCTGAATGCAGTTCTGAATAGGTTGAAATGGATGGGATAAGATCACTTTAGACTAAGAGATTGGTTCTGTACAGTTCTTAGACTGGATACTCACTCCTAGTTTTGGAATAGAATGGACCTCGTCACAGATCTGGTCAGGTTTAGACTGCACTCTCGCCACCGGACGGTGAGGCACTGGTTCTGCTCACAGCATGGCACGGCGGTCTGGGTCTGGAAGGTCTGGATACAGCACTGCTCTCTCTGGGTCTGGATCTGGTTCTAGCACAGGGTTCTAGCCAGTAGCAAACAGCATGGCAAGGCTGTTGAATAGTTTGGTTAGGTTGCTGGATTCTGAGGCCTGCTGAGAAGAGTTCAGCTTGTGGATTAGGCCAATGCTTCTCCAAGGTTATAGAGTTTGGGTTCTAGAGTTTTGGTTCTGGAGTCTATCTGGAATCTGGAGTCTCAGGAGTCTGGAGTTTTTGTCTGGATATGGTCGGGCAGAGTGCTGCGCAGGAAGCGATGAGTAGTGGAAAAATGAGTGTCCCTATCTGGGTCTCAGTGGTTCTTTTTATGTGTTTCCAAAGGGGTGTGGAGGCTGACTTTCTATGCCCAACCCACTAAGGATTTGATAGGTTAAAGGATTCCCTGTGATCTGACTGGAGAATGGAGTAGAATGGAGTAGTGAGTCAGAATGAATCATCAGGTGTCATGTTTATGACTTGCGGAAAGAACACTCCCCTTTGCATTTACTTACAAAAACAATTTTTCATAATCAAACATGTTTCCAAGGTACACAAGTTGTTGAGAATACATGTACATATCACAGATTAATTAAGACAGGTCTCTGTTCAACCCTGCTCTTTCTAAGAGCTTGGGTTCAGAAATGACAACTTATTTGCGATTTTGGTAGGTTTCGCAATATTGGTTTTGCACCATATTACTGTAAGTTTTCAATTTTCTAGTATAAACACAGTGCTACAATATTAATACATCCCAGGGTTTGGTGTCAGAACATCGTACGGATTTCAGCTTAGTCTCAAACTGTGAGTGAATTTTTCATTTTAAGAATCTCAAGGTTGTACATTTCTGTCAGCTTGATACAATATTTTATAAGCAATTTAATAAAACATACATTTGCCTACAATTCAGTAGACCCATTGGTTTGTCCCCGCCCCAGAAGCTTGGCTCTGACTCAGAGGTCACATGTCTTTCTTCTCCCAGAGCAGTTGTTGTTGTCACACCCCAAATCAGCATATTCTATTCAATTGAAAGAGTCTATTGTCTTGTTTTTCCTGCCAGCAGAACATCAGTCCAGGGTGCCACTCTCCATCTGATTAACAGGACCATGCGATTTCCTGCCTTCTGGTGTAGTGGCCTGAGAAGAGTAGATGTGAAGAGTTCTCATAGAAAAGCAAGCCTTTTGAAGTCTTAGCTAAATCAGATTGCCTTCTAGTCAATTGCAGCTTAGTTCCTTGTGAAACAAATATAACATTATAAAGTGAAAATAAGCAACATATCTTTAATCAAGTCTTTTTCCACATTAAATCAATGTGTGGCACTCTATATGGCATTTTGATAGACTTCTCTGCTTTGGCTTATTTAGCTTCTGCAAGGCAGCTCTCCTGTCAGGATTAGGAATCGCCAGCACCTGTCAGTGGCAAGCACCGGTATTGCACTCATTTTTGACAGCTGTCTTTAAATCAAATGTCTTTAACATGGGATTTTGTCCTAATAACATATGATTCTTGCTGACATTGTACTGATATGGATTCTTGCAGTAGAGTAATGTAGAACACCCAACAAGAAGTTGTATCCTTTTGGTGGTTTTGTGAGCCATGATTTTAGCAATTTTGACGATCAATAAAATGAATTCCCAAACAGCTCTGGGTTGCTTTTGCCAATCAGTATTGCTATTTCCAAGTGGTTTCAGGCTACTGTGAGGGTATCCCAATGGTGGTTTTAGGCAGTCAGCTCCTGTGCTCACTGACATGGCAAAAGTGGGTGGCAGCCTATTTTTCAGATTTTTACTGCGCATTTTTGGATGATCTCTGGTGAGCATCATGCTTTCCGGCGGCCATTATGATGTTTCCTCTGCCAGTAATGCACAGTTCTGTTGTAGGGCTTGGATGAGTGGGTTAAAGTTAGTAATTACTTTCAGATTGAGCGTAAACTACTGTTGTAACAGTAAGCAAACATAAACATAGGTTTAGTATGTTTTCAAAATGAAGCATAAAACCAGGGTAATGTATAGGTGGAAATATGTGCCTTACCTAAAAGTAATTTCATCTGGGTTCGGGTTCACATAGTTTGGGTCTGTGGATAAATCCCTCTGCCTCTTGCCTAACACTGTCAATTACATCATCAACTAGAGGATAAACAGAACATAAAATGTATATGATTGAAAAAAAGTAGTATTGGGGGAAACAATGAAACCCTGCTAAATCAAGCTGAGGCACGTTTAATTTGTAAATTTCGTACAATTGACTTTGGGCTAAACAAAGATAATGAAATGCCACATTTCCTATAATTGGTTTACTGCCATGCTTATATCTAGAGTTTTGATATTGGCCACATTAAGGACCTTGTTCTGCTGTAAGCCACGTCAAGGACCTTGTTTCTGTTGTAATGTACCTTATGCTATGCTTACGAAACAGTTCAGTGTTGGACTTACTAAATTTTCTGGTCACACATGGACCAAATGAAATTTGCCTCATCTACACAGTACTGCACATATCGAGTTGTACATTGTTGGACCTACTGTTTATTAAATTATATAATCACATGGGACCACAAATATGAAATCATGTAAACAGCATGGCCAGTACCACACAATTGTGTGGTCTATGTGATATGTGTACTTATAGCTCTGATGTTGTTCATGCAATTGTATTAAGCTTTGATCCCCCGGGTGATACACACCTTTTCGTCACACTCGTCACAAACGTAATGTACTAAACTTGCAAACAGGATCCCAAAAACACTAACTGGGTGTTCGAAACCCAATCACAAATGATTTCCCTTCTTCAACCCATTTATTTATGACGGCCCTCAGCTACAAATTAAAAAATACCCCCCCTTGCTCCGCAGCATTACATATACATAAACCTGATTAACCCTTATTACCTCAAAATTTAAAAATGACACGCTTTATTACAGGACGGAGAGGAAGCTGACTCACCTGTCATGTTGAACGTATGCTTTACCCCACATACAGATAAAATAGCTTTATCTTATTCCATTTTATTCCATTTCATTACCAATGTAACTTTAAGAACATACAGACCAAAGGAAGTACATTACAGTCTTGTCTTTAAAACCGTATTTCGAACATTAACTCATATAACTTGGGCACTTTCGCCTGTAATCCAACGGACCTTACGATCTGGCAGCCCAAAATATGCTGCCCATTGTATCAACAGAAACTCGGCTAATGAACGAGCTGCGACTATAGGAACGCTAAAAAACCACAGATTTGCAAAATGCTGCTGAAGCCGACTCGAGGAGACCAACCTTACTCTCTGAAGGTTAGCCCCAACCATGCAACGACGCCAAGTAGACAAGGAGGTGTCCCTACGATTAGTTAGAAGCCCGTGTGGGGAACCATCCTTGGGAATCCTGACTTAATACCAAGCGCTACTTGAGTGCGCATTTAAACTTTAAAACCAGCAGGGAAACAGAAATGCGTGGGGCCAGGAGCCTACATCTCTGCCAGGCAGGTTATTTTCCTTTTGGCAATTTCATTTTTGCTTTTTAAGACTCTTGCACTACAAGCACGTGAATATTTCGATTTTCAAATTAGCCACGACGGTGTAAAGGAAGCCTACATAAATGAAAATCAATCGGAGAAGACTTTTTCTGGCAATTCGCATTTGAGGTTCTGTGGCGAGTTGACCAACAGACTGATTTCATTCACAGGAGGGATTTATCCCACAGACCCAAACTATGGGAACCCGAACCCAGATGCAATTACTTTTAGGTAAGGCTCATATTTCCACCTAAAGAAAGAATAGAGTGGGCACTACGTTGTAAGTTAATTCAGTAATTTAAACTTAGTAAAGTATTTGGTCCTGTCGCCAGATTCCTCCCCGTTGCAAAGGGAGGTATGAAATAATGTTACGCTGTCGACTGGTTAAATTGCACCAGTCTGCTGGAAGGACCTTTGTGAATATCTCACTAATTTGCTTTAAGTAAATGTTCAAAATTTTCCAAGAATTCTTCAAAAATAATAATAAGTTCAATTAGTTGTAACCAAAAAATCTTTTATTTAGAAATCTGCATTTGTCTGAGGCCTTTATCAAGCATTATATTGTCCAATGCATTTCGGTCTGTGCTAGACCTTCTTCAGGGACTATTAGTGATCAAAAGATAAAGAATAAAAAATAAAGATCATGTTATCTAATATGTTAATAACAGTATACATTTTCATTTAATCTAATACAACATTTTACATTGTACTTAAAGTTTGCTCCAAAATGTACCTGTATTAAACGATGCTTCTGGTTGATAGAACCATTTGTGACTAGATATTTGCTGAAATTTAAAGTATACATTGGTTATCATTTAGATTATCAAGAACAGAAGCAAGCTGCACAAAGGGCATATAACAAAATATAAACAAGCATGTTTGAGTGAAGCAGAGTTGGATAATTCTCCAATAAGGAATTGAATACAAACAGGCCTAAGATTAGAAGCATCGTTTAATACAGGTACATTTTGGAGCAAACTTTAAGTACAATGTAAAATGTTGTATTAGATTAAATGAAAATGTATACTGTTATTAACATATTAGATAACATGATCTTTATTTTTTATTCTTTATCTTTTGATCACTAATAGTCCCTGAAGAAGGTCTAGCACAGACCGAAATGCATTGGACAATATAATGCTTGATAAAGGCCTCAGACAAATGCAGATTTCTAAATAAAAGATTTTTTGGTTACAACTAATTGAACTTATTATTATTTTTGAAGAATTCTTGGAAAATTTTGAACATTTACTTAAAGCAAATTAGTGAGATATTCACAAAGGTCCTTCCAGCAGACTGGTGCAATTTAACCAGTCGACAGCGTAACATAATCATATTTCCACCTATACATTACCCTGGTTTTATGCTTCATTTTGAAAACATACTACACCTATGTTTATGTTTGCTTACTGTTACAACAATAATTTACTCTCAATCTGAAAGTAATTACTAACTAATTCCATGTGGATTACCTTATGTAACGCAGCATACGAGAGGTGCACATGACTCACAGTGAAATGTTGTTTACAGGAAGAAGCATTTGTGTGCAATGTGTAAAGGGAGCCCTGAAACTGATCTTATGTCAATTTTTTTATTCCTGTCTTTCTGCAACCCCCTTTTCATCCCCAGCCCACCCCTCCTGTTTTTTCTCTGTGATTTGCTTTATATTTTTTCATTCTTTTTGTTTGTTCCATGACTGACTAATGGATTATGCATACACAGGGTTATTACCTTGTCTGGTGGTTGATTTCTTGTTTGACCTTGAAGGTCGCAATTGGCCCTGATTTGAAAAAGACACTTGCAGTGTTGAAACACGTGTTATCCAATAGGGCATTTTTGTGTTCTTACATTTTTTGATAATTTGGATATATTATGGCAAACATTTTGGAATTTATACACTTCAACAGTTGTGTGGCGCAGTTTTTTAGAGTGTGAGAAAAATCTTTCTTCCAACGTGTAATTTATGCTTTTGACCAAACCAAGGTTGTGTTCATCTTACTTAATCTAGAGAAGATTGCTTTAGCTTGGGTAACCCCATACGTAGAAAGCAAGAGTCCTTTTTTTGAGGATTAAACAGGGTTTTACGATGCATTTAAAGCCATGTTCAGTCACCGATGTGCAGTGCAATCCAAATGGATGGAACTGCTCAAAATCCGACAAGGTGATAGAGACCCCCTCTCCTATATCAATCATTTCAGAGGTTTCATCCCGCAAACCACCTGGCCTGAAGATGCTCAACTGGCCATCTTTTTAGAGGGTTAAACGGCAACTTAAAGGATGCAATGAGTCAAATCGTAGCACCCCCAGAAACCCTTTCTGAATAATTAGCCACGATAATAAGAGTAGATCGAGCAATAATGAGAGACAGGAGGAAAGAAGGCGGCAGGAAAACCGAAGGGTTGACCCTCGTTTTGATAAAGACTCTTTAGGAAGTAATAAAGTTGAACCCATGCAACTCAGTAGTACCAGGGGTACCCGCCTCCCAGAAGAAAGAGAGCGAAGGACAAAACTTATCCGCTGCTTTTACTGAGGAGAACCGAGCCAACCATACCCGTGTTGTCCCTGTCGTTCGCCAAAGCCATCATGAAACAATTCCACTCGCCCAATGTAAAGAGGATCCGAGTGTCACATCGCGGCAGAGATGGCGGGTATGGAATCGCTCGCGCGGGATCGCTGGCGAGACAGTCCGTCATTGATTTTCTTGCTCGGAGAGCCCTGCGCCGTCCGGGACGTTGCGCGCGTATGTGGCCGGAGGTATAAATTCCACCGCTTCCGGGTTACGTGCGCGTTGCAACGTTCCGGGTTCCTTCCTGTGTTGCTGCCGCTCCCGTGTTGTACCCACTAGCATTTTTTCTCGTCTTTCTTGCCCTGCTAGGGTTACTCTGCCTCTCCCTTGATTCTAGTTAGCTTTTTCCCTTCTTTCCTCCCTGTTTTGCTGCCTACCTTTCCTTTCCTTTTTCCCTCCTCCTTTTTTCTGTCCTCTGCTGCTCTAGCCCTTTTTACCTTACTACTTACCGGTTATCTTCCTTTCTTCCTTATTTTTCTTTCTTCCTTGGTCTGCTCACCGGACTGCCTTTGCTACTCCCTTGTACCTTGTTGGATCTGCTGGTTTACTGATCCTGCCTGATCACCGGACTGCCTTTGCTACTCCCTTGTACCTTGTTGGATCTGCTGGTTTACTGACCTTGCCTGCTCTCCGGACTGCCTTTTCTACTCCCTTGTACCTCGCTGGATCTACTGTGTACAGTCCCGTGTTTACCTACCGAACTGCCTTGGTGTTCCCCTGGTACCTCGCTGCGCTCCTGGTTCCAACCTGTGCCGGTTGGTTGGTCGACTCTTCCAACACCTACCATTCTCCAGCGCTTCAGTCTGCTTCGTCAATTCTACCAGAAGGAAGACTAGGTTTTTTTTGTGCCTTTGGCTTTTTCCCCTGGGTGGCGCTCCCGGTGGGAACGCCCCCGTTGCCCTTATCTTAGTGGCACGGTGGCATCCTATCGAGGGCGTCCTTATCTTCATAAAAAAAGGAGAAGCCTTCAAGACACAAGGAAGGAAAACATAAGAAGAAAGTGGAAGGTGAGGATTTGGGGGAAGGGGGTGAATCTGCTTTCTCATCTGAAGAAGAAGATATAACCGACGTTAGTGACAGTTTGCAACGCCAACAAGAAACCGAGATGGCAACTCCACAGCAAGTACAGGAACTTGTAGCTGCCGTCCAAAACCTTAACCTGGAAGTTCAGAATCTTAAGGCTGCCAATGCAGCACTACAACAAAGAATGACTGATAGAGAATGACCTTCTTCAGATCTACCCTCGCTTCCTTTGGTGTCAGGCAAATTCGATGGTTCGCCTAAACGAGTAAAGGAATTCCTCGATGCATGCAATCTGCACTTTTCCTTCCGTCCTCAGACATTCGCCTCAGATCATGCCAAAGTAGGATTCATGATTACCCACATGACGGGTAATGCCCTGGCTTGGGCCACTCCTTTGGTTAACCAACCCGATCCTGTACTACAGAATTATGATGATTTCAAGACTTTACTCCAACAGACCTTTTTGCGTACGGAAAGTACCTTCCTGGCCTCCGAAGATCTCTTGGACATCCGACAGGGCACCACAGACTTACTCTCCTATATTACCACCTTTAAGCAGATAGCCGCCGAAGCTGGCTGGCAGGAACAGGCTCAGTACGCCATTTTTCGTCGAGGGCTGAGAGAGGATCTCAAGGACGAGTTGGCACGAATAGATCCCCCAACATCTTTTTCGGATCTCATAACTGCCTCTTCGGATTGATTTTCGACTGTCAAAACGGCGGTCTGAAAGAAAGAAGACCAAATTCTTCAGTCACACACCCCCTGAGACTCAGTCACCTTCCTCTGTACCGTCTTCTAGACAAGGCAAAGAGGAACCAATGCAAATAGGAACAGCTCGAGCCCCACTCACCCCGGAGGAACGTAAGAGGAGACGAGATGGCAATATGTGTATGTACTGTGGAGCCTCTAATCACTTGCTGCGTGACTGTCCAGATGTCCCACCAAGACGCTCGGGAAACGAGTGCCCTCGGTAAGTGTTAGGGCGCACTGCCGAGGGGCCATCTCAAGTCCTTATGCAACTCTATCGGTGGCTTCTTCTAGTACTCCAGAGGATTCCCGGCTGATGGTTCTTACTGTTACCTTAACGTTGGGCAAGACTGAGATTTTAACCCAGGCCTTGCTCGATTGTGGCGCTGCCGGCAACTTCATCGACACCTTGTGGGCAGAACAGAAGGGTATCAACCGCCTGGCTAAACAAGAGGACCAGAAGGTAGAGGGTGTTGACGGAGAACCTTTGAGTTCCGGCCTGATCACACACACCACTGAAGAACTAAACCTACGCATTCAGCAGCATTCTGAAATGATCTCATTCGATATCATTCGAGCAGCTCATTTCCCTATCATACTGGGGATAGGGTGGCTCAGAAGACATAACCCTCACATAGACTGGACTAAGAACATACTGAGCTTTCAGTCTGCTTTCTGTAAGGCCAAATGCCTTCCAGAGCCAAGGTTCGAGACCGTCCAGACCACCAGTATCTACGACTCCAGACTCATCCATTGTCTTCCTCATCACCTCCAGGAATACGCTGAAGTAGTGACTGAGAAATCTCCTAGCGAACTCCCTCCTCACAGACCTGAAGATTGCTGTTTAGACCTTGTCCCAGGAGCATTAGTCCCGTTTTGTAGGATGTTTCCTCTATCACTCAGAGAGAGACACTTCCTCTGGGAATACCTGGATAACAATTTGGCCAATGGACTCATAAGACCATCGAAATCTCCGGCAGGAGCTTTGCTGTTTTTCATCCCCAATAAGGACTCACAGGAATTAAGACCCTGTATCGATTACAGGGGTCTGAACAAGGTGACCATTAAAGACAGATACCCAATGCCACTCATTTCCGAAATCATTCAAGCCGTTCATGGCGCCACAGTTTTTACCAAGTTGGATCTCCGGAATGCATACCACCTTCTCCGGATTCAAAAGGGGGATGAATGTAAGACAGCGTTCAGGACTCCTTATGGAGTCTTATGGGGCTATACGAATACCAGGTGATGCCATTTGGATTAGTAAATGCCCCTTCAGTTTTCCATCACTTTATGGACAGGCTATTTTCAGATTTACTGTGCCAGACCACCATAGTCTACCTCGACGATATCCTAGTGTACTCCAGGACTACAGAAGAACATGAAGGCCATGTCAAAGAGCTTTCCAGAGATTAAGAGACAACCGTCTCTCGGTCAAGCTCGACAAATGGTGTTTTCTGCAGCCTCTATTCCGTATCTGGGATTCATATTGTCAAGTCAGGGTATTGCCATGGACCCTCGCAAGGTATCCGCCATCCTGGAATGGCCCTCCCCTACCTCTATCAAGGAGGTACAAAGGTTCCTAGGATTGGCAAACTTTTACCGAAAATTCATCTCCAATTTCTCCCACAGGATAATACCCATTACCACCTTGCTCAAGAAATCTTCTAATCCGTTTTCCTGGTCCAACGAGGCTGAAGACAGCTTTCGCCAACTCAAGGAAGCCTTTTGTACCGCTCCCATCCTTCAACAGCCAGATCAAGGCCAACCCTTCATTGTTGAGACAGACGCCTCCTCCTCTGCCATAGGGGCGGTTCTGTTACAAGAACATCAAGGAGTAGAACACCCGATTGCCTAATTCTCTAAAACCCTCAATGCCAGCCAAAAGAACTATTCCGTCATTGAGCGTGAACTATTGGCCATGAAGTCGGCCTGTTTGGAGTGGCGACATCTACTACAGGGAGGTAAACATCCATTTTCTCTCAGAACCGATCATAAGAACTTACAAGTACTGCGACAATTTGAGTGTTATAACACACGTCAAGCTCGATGGGCCCACTTTTTTGCCCAGTTTGATTTTGATATTACCTACATTCCAGGGCGTCAGAATCTTGTCGCTGACTCTCTGTCCCGCCGAGGAGACTACATGTCAGGACCTGATTATGCTCATGATCTGATGTTTCCTCTTCCAGGACGGATAGGAGTACTAACCACGTTTCTGAGTCAAGTGAAAGAAGCTTCAGGAGGCAAATTTGAGTTAGAGAAACACCCTCACAACATCCAATACGACATCAAGGAGGGTCTCTACCTTGTGGAAGGCAAGTTGTATTTGCCTACTTCCTACTTCTGGAAACTGGCTTTAAATTGGTGTCATGATTCCAAAATGGCTGGTCATAGGGGCACCACAGGCACTTTGAACTATCTGCAGAGACATTTCTACTGGCCGAATATGAAAAGAGATGCGAACCGTTATGTACAATCCTGTATGACCTGTCTTCGTAGTAAGAGTACCCGTCTAAGACCAATAGGACTTTTGGAACCCAATGCCGTTCCTGATGGTCCTTGGAACGTCATCTCAACCGACTTCATCGTAGACTTACCTCCGTCCCAAGGGTGCACATGCATCATGGTTGTGATCGATTATTTCACTAAAATGGCTCACTTCTCTCCTCTACCAGGTATCCCGACAGCAGCTGGCATGGCCAAAACGTTTATCAAGGATGTCTTCCGTCTCCATGGGGTACCTAAGAAGATCATCTCTGATCGGGGTAGCCAGTATACTTCTCAATTCTGGAAGAAGTTATGCGACCGATAGGGAGTAGAGAGAGCCTTGACGTCCGGATTCCACCCTCAATCCAATGGACAAACAGAACGCCTCAATGGTACCTTGGAGCAATACCTGCGATGCTATGTGAACCTACAACAAGATAATTGGGTCTCTCTACTACCCCTGGCAGAGTTCTCTTACAATAACTCTTTTCATTCTACTCTCGGTCTAACCCCTTTTTTCTGCAACTGCAACTACGGTTATCACCCCCATGCCCTACTGCCCGTCTCTAACATATTGTCACGACTCGCTCCCTTCGCTCCCGTTCCCACCACTTGGGGGCATGATTTGGGGTTTATTCCCCACTGGACCTTTCCTCCGAACCTTATGCTACAGTGCTGTGATGAATTAGGAGCGCTAAATCCCTATTTTCCAAGCTACTTCCCTTCCGGATCCATTCCAGGTTTTTGGCAGCCAGCATGCTTCTTTAACCAAATTACTATGCTTCCCAGAATGCCTGGCCCACTGCTCCACCTCCACCCTTGCAGGACAAGGTTGGGTGGAGGATAGGTAACAGCTGTGGCTGCAGGTGCAGCAATCAGTACACCTGAGGCGTGTGCTCGTTAAGCAGCTTTAAAAGCCTCAGTCTTACTTCAGTCCAGCGCTGGTCATCGTTTGCAGTGTTCCTGTTGTGACTAGTCCCTTGTTCCTTGTTCCTTGCCTTTGTACCTAGTTCTTAGTTCCTGTTTTCTTGTTCCTCCGCCCTGAATCTCGGATTCATGCGCTAATTGATTTCTGCTCCCTTGATTCCCTTTTTGTCTTCCTCTGTTTGCAGGCAGCATTTCTCAGTGCTTTCCCCTTTTAGATGCAGCCAAGTTTGTCTGTGTTCTATATTTCTTTGACTCTGTCCTTTGCTGCTGTAAACCCGTAGGCCTTAGCCTTCCTCTTAGATTAGCTTCCTGTCTTTTCCTTGGAGGGGTAGGGAGAAGTTTGCATTGGTTATTTCGTTTTTCCCTGCTCCTGATCCTTACTTTCTATTGGGATCCATTCCATGTTTTCCATTGCACTTCTGCATTTTTTTCCCATTTGATTATTAGGTGTGGTGTGCGGTTGTAGCTAGCTCCTGTGTGAATGCTTATGTTTTCCTCACTAATTTGTAATCACTATTCCAATTTAGGTATTTAGTTTTCCTCCCATTGCTGTTCTAGCCTTTCTGGGTCCCAGTTTCATCAACAGGATTCGTGGGCTAGCTGACATTCAAGAGGTTTATCTCGTCCTCGTGAGTACAGTTCTTTAGTTCCCTTATTTAATACCATCAAGAGTGTTAGTTCACAGATCCTGTCATTGCTTGCCCTCCACGTGGGTTTAGCGCTGTCAGTACCTGTAACAGCAATTGGTGGTAAGGCGCTTGCCGACTTTCCTCGCGGTCAGGTGCTTACCCCACATACCTTTTCATATATTGGTTTTGTTGTCACACTCTATTTGCACTCCTGGGTTCTAGCATACATGAGTCGTTGTTCCTGTGTGCACGTAGTTTAATTCGAAGCTATTCACTGTGTGATTTAGTGCACATTTCCCTTGCCATATTCGCTGCCTTTGTACTCGCCTGACTAATCTTGACACATATCTACCAGCTTACCCACTGTAGATTCCACTCTCGCCATATTGCGGGTCGTTCATCTGCAGGCCAAACAAAACCTTAGTGAAGCCCAAAAGAGGTACAAGATTCAGGCCGACAAACATCGCAACCCGGTCCCTAGATGGGAGGTGGGTTCTCGTGTAATGTTATCCACGAGATACTTACCTCGATGGGCACACCCTTCCAAGCTTTCCCCTAGATATCTGGGTCCGTACGAAATCACTCAAGTTATCAACCCGGTGGCCTTTAGATTAAAACTACCCAAAGGCCTGCACAGAGTCCACCCAGTGTTTCATGCTTCTCAACTGAAATGTTTTCATGAAGACACTTGGTCTCGTCAGCCCAAAAGAACCCTCTTGCCCACAAATTCTACCCAGGAGGAATTTGAGGTTGCCCAAATCTGTGATTCCCGTTATCGTCGGGGTAGGTTGGAATACCTGGTACGTTGGAAGGGTTATCACTGGTCCAAAAATTCATGGGAACCAGCCTCTCACGTCCATGCCCCACTTTTAGTCCGCAGATTCTATCATTTCCATCCTGGCAAACCTGGGGGAGGCCTCCCTAGGAGGGGGCATACTGTCACATCGCGGCAGAGATGGCGGGTATGGAATCGCTGGCGCGGGATCGCTGGCGAGACAGTCCGTCATTGATTTTCTTGCTCGGAGAGCCCTGCGCCGTCCGGGACGTTGCGCGCGTATGTGGCCGGAGGTATAAATTCTACCGCTTCCGGGTTACGTGCGCCTTGCAACGTTCCGGGTTCCTTCCTGTGTTGCTGCCGCTCCCGTGTTGTACCCGCTAGCATTTTTTCTCGTCTTTCTTGCCTTGCTAGGGTTACTCTGCCTCTCCCTTGATTCTAGTTAGCTTTTTCCCTTCTTTCCTCCCTGTTTTGCTGCCTACCTTTCCTTTCCTTTTTCCCTCCTCCTTTTTTCTGTCCTCTGCTGCTCTAGTCCTTTTTACCTTACTACTTACCGGTTATCTTCCTTTCTTCCTTATTTTTCTTTCTTCCTTGGTCTGCTCACCGGACTGCCTTTGCTACTCCCTTGTACCTTGTTGGATCTGCTGGTTTACTGATCCTGCCTGATCACCGGACTGCCTTTGCTACTCCCTTGTACCTTGTTGGATCTGCTGGTTTACTGACCTTGCCTGCTCTCCGGACTGCCTTTTCTACTCCCTTGTACCTTGCTGGATCTACTGTGTACAGTCCCGTGTTTACCTACCGAACTGCCTTGGTGTTCCCCTGGTACCTCGCTGCGCTCCTGGTTCCAACCTGTGCCGGTTGGTTGGTCGACTCTTCCAACACCTACCATTCTCCAGCGCTTCAGTCTGCTTCGTCAATTCTACCAGAAGGAAGACTTTAGGGGTTTTTTGTGCCTTTGGCTTTTTCCCCTGGGTGGCGCTCCCGGTGGGAACGCCCCCGTTGCCCTTATCTTAGTGGCACGGTGGCATCCTATCGAGGGCGTCCTTATCTTCATAAAAAAAGGAGAAGCCTTCAAGACACAAGGAAGGAAAACTTAAGAAGAAAGTGGAAGGTGAGGAGTTGGGGGAAGGGGGTGAATCTGCTTTCTCATCTGAAGAAGATGATATAACCGACGTTAGTGACACCGAGCCAGTGTAGACCAGGGCCCCTCCCAGGGGGTGGCTTGCCCAACAGCCCCTCGCCAGGCACCCCATGTGTCTATCCAGGGGAATCTTGTAATGTGAAGCCCCAGATTGATAGTGGGGCTACTGGCAATATCATTGATATGATATGATGTGATAGGTTATTTATAACGCGCTTAATACCCAGAGGTTTCTAAGCGCGGAAATGGGGATCGAACCTGTGGTGCTCCGTGTCGTGTTGCTTCCAAGACGAGCACGTTGCCCCTAAGCTATCCTCCCGAGCCATAGCTGAGCCGAGGCGAGCACGTTGCCCCCGACGTGGCTTTCCAAGGTGGGGACCCATTTTGTGTTCCTATTGTAAAGGGGACGTCTCACTGCTTGTCTTCAGGGTGAAGAGGAAGCAGGGTAAAGGGGGAATACACCCCTCAATGAAACCCAACCACAATATGGTGGATTCAAGCATAGTCAATCTAAGACTCACAAAACCAATGGGAATAATGTTTATTAAAGAAATTATTTTTGTTTATTTTCGTGTCTTTATGTATTAAACAATCTGTGAAGAACTCTGCATAATGCATTAAAACATACAAATAAAAAAATCTACAAAATGCATAAAACAATGAATGCTGTAAATAATTAAGTTATAAAATTAAGTTTGCATGAATCAGGACAGACTTCAAGGTAAAGTTTGCTTCACGAGGTTCTTGAAAATGGGAACGGAAAAAAGTTGTATGACAGGAGTGTACTTGGCCGAAATGTTCCATGTAAGGGCCCCCCTGTTGGGCTCTGATTGGCCCTATGCTGCAAGCTAGATGCACGCCCTATCAATTCCACGCTGAGCTCTTCAACTGCCCCCAGAAGAGCAACGCACCAGGATTCGGTCTCTATGGGGTTAGGGTGTACGTGCCCGGCGCAATGAGCAGAATGAGGGTGGTCTCTCAGGGTCTGCTGGCCGCATTCTCCATTTCTGTCATTCACTTGAAAGCATCTCTCTGATGCTGTTGCTTTACGAAAGGGTTAACATGTCCATCCTGCATAAGATCACATGGCACGTGCTCCATAATGTCTTCATACTCCAGAAATATTCTGCCCTGTCTTGGAGCGCAGGAGGGCAGGGCTGCTTGCAGTGGTTCTCACATAATGTGAAAAACGAAGAAGGCAGAGGCGGGAAGAAACGTGGTGTCAACACCACCATGGCCGGCTGCATGTTAGAGACGCCTGCTCCGCTCCACATCACTCCACACCACATCAGTCATAGCGCCGGCAGGAGCGGCGTGGGGTCCCTTCTTTTGCTAAACTGTCGTACATTTCTAGCCCTACTTGCTTTTTGTGAGAAGTGCTTCGAGCATCTTGTGCGGTGTTTCATGGCACAAGCACCCTCCAGTGAAACATGGTGAACAAATTCCAGAATATTCTGTTATTGCTGGCAAGGCCGCTCTATAGGGTAGTTTCTGTCACATGGTCCAGTGTCGCTGCTTCTCGTGCATTTTCTGAGCACTCCTTGACATAATAAATCGCAGGCTTCTGATTGGGCGCTAGAGGAAACGCACATTAACAAAATGTTAATGGGAGTGTGAAATCAGTGCTTACATTGTCATTTCATCATCTATGTTCACAAATGGACAGCGATAAAATGTTCACAAATTGACAACGATAAAACACTATATATATATATATATTACAGGGCCTGCAGTAGCAGCACTGTCGTTATGGTTAAGTTGCTCAAAACATACAAAGAGCACGGTTGGCTTATAACTTGGCCCCCTCCCCCAAACAAATCCTCACGAAACGTAGCAAAATAAGTATATGGCCACGTCAAATAGATCCTGCAAAGTCTGGCGAGGTTTCATTGAGGGGGGGGGGGGGGCAAAGTTATAGGGGGGTCCCTAAATGTGTGTTTTTTCCCATAGACGCAATGGGATTTTTTTTTGTTGCTCACGCCTACAGCCCAAACCGCAAGATGGATTTTCACCAAATTTGCAGCCAGGAGCGGCGATTTGGTCCCAAAAGTGTGCCTATGTAAATCTGGTGTAAATCCATCCAGAATTTTTTTTTTAAATGACAAAGAGTAGGTTAAAAAAAAGAGTGATATCTGGGTTCAATCTGCGGACAGACTTCCCTATTTGGTCTGCAGACGGGCCTCCGATTGGTCCAGGGGCCGACGTGAGGACCGTGGACATCGGACATGCCTGCTGATTGGATGGTGAAAAGCTTGAGGTGCGTCAGATTTTTGGAAATGCCCACCATGTTGGATTCACGGACATCCAACAGTTTCTGCAAACATCGTACAAAAACATATTAAAAAACACATTGCACTTGTCAAACTAATGAAACAATCTCTGGGGAGCTGAGGGTGCTGGGGACGGGATGGGATATGGCCGTAAGAAGCCACAAAACAGGTGTTTTTCATCCCGAAGTCCGTA
The DNA here is from genome assembly GCF_040938575.1 of Ambystoma mexicanum. Lineage (NCBI taxonomy): Eukaryota > Metazoa > Chordata > Amphibia > Caudata > Ambystomatidae > Ambystoma > Ambystoma mexicanum. The sequence goes on along the minus strand of NC_090931.1, from coordinate 17,562,790 downwards.
AACAGTCCGGGACAGTCCTGTAATGTCCGCAAACATCTTAGATATTCGGGGGCATCTGTGCTTATTTGTGCAGTACATGGTTGGTGAAAACCAGTTTTTGGATGGCTTATAACTTTGACGCCACTCAATGAAAATACATTTAATTTTGATATTCCGTTCTAGACCTGATTCTGAATAGTGTTGGAAAATCTGGTGCTGTCTTGTCAAGAGGGAACAAAATGAGGGGGGGGGCTAAATATTATAAAGGCTTAGAAATGTGGTGCCATTTGACGAATCTGCACAAACCTTTGCAAAAAGATTTCAGATCCAGATATAAATGTTTTTGGAAAGTTTGGTGCGATCTTGTCAAGAAGGGGGCTAAATGAGAGGGGGATCTCAACATTCTTAGATGGCTTATAACTTAGTTGCAGTTTGACGAATGTGGACAAATGTTTTCAGAAAGATTATAGACCCAAGCTTGAATGTTTGTACAAAGTATGAATGAATTTTGTCAAGTTGAGGCTAAGTTATATGACTATTTTATGTACATATTGTGAAAAACCTGAAGGTGTCTCCCTGACTAGCCCGTGGGGTCAGTCATCCAGGTGGCCAGGACATAGCCATAGCTTTTGGATCCAGTTCCTGTAGGTGGACCAGTGAGGGAGAATCACCTGGATGGGAGTTCCACAGGGAGTGGGTCACTGACGGGTAAGACGCGGTATATCCCTTCTCATGACACCTTTTCCCCCAAACTACCACATAGGATATACAAACACTTTACCCCCCCTTTTCCGACGTGAACACTTTCACATACCACAAAGGATGATGGACTAACACTCGAGCTATTTGCCTGACATGTCCCAACACCTGGGTTAGGCAGAGTCAGGCAATTAAGCAGAACCACACACACCTGACGCCCTATCCCTTCCCCACTGGAATAAAAGGTGGAGCACGAGAGCACAATATGAGCAAAGCAGACCGCACATCAGGAAAGCTAACTTAGCATAGCAGTTCAAGAGGAGGAGGAAGATGGCACAGCCGGAGAGGGTGACAAGGGGTAAGCACCTTGCCCTTTCTGACCAAAGCCTGTGAAGCCTCTGCAGAAGGATTGGTAAGACCGCGAAAAACAGTTTGTTGCAGCAGATGTGAATGGTACACAAGACCCTCCTCTGCTGATAACCAAGCTGGGGAGAGATGCTTGTTTCCTTGGTACCAACCTTGACTTCAAAGAGAAAGAAAGCCCGTACATCACAGCCAGTGAGTCGAGGGGAGAGTCGATAAGAAAACAAACTGTGTTGAACAAAAAGTAGCAAACGGCTAATTGAACTGTGAAAATGTAAAAGAACTATTGATGCTAGGAGGGGGAAAACCAGCAACAAAGGAGTCCAGCACCATGTGGGTGCTCACTCAGGAAACTCTGGGCGATTACCTGATTGTTGAAACTATCATAACCACAAGGCCTTGGGAAAAGCACAAAGTGGGGCAAAGTGGTCATACAGGGGTCTTGTAAAATCCCCTGTACAGTCAAAAGTCTTTGACAGGCAGATGATTGTGAAACTAAGGGAAGTGAATTCCATATCGTAAGGAATGTGAAGTGAATGTGAATGTGATTCCCACATGTTTACAAATTCAGAAACAATGCTAAAGCCTGGCTCCTTCACAATGAATGTTAATAACCATGCGTAATGTAACTAATGATCTGATGTGACTGTAAATATTCCTGCTTCGTATTGTATGTTGTTACAAAACTGTAAATACACTGCCTGTAACCGTGAGAAATGCACCCAGATGCCTGTGGACTTGGTGCGCTATATAAATAAAATACAAATACAAATACAAAAAGTAAGAGTTGAATGGAAAGGTCCCGAAATACAGCATGTTTAACAAGATTGGCAAGAGTGAACCCGAACAAGGGATGCCGATAAAACAGTGGCAAAGTCTGAAGTCCTGAAATACAGTGTGTTGACAAGAGTGAACTCGGCTGAGGGATGTACACATTCAACTGTATAAAAAGACCTTAGGATTTGTGAAAGTCACCCAATAAATTGCATTGAAAGTCACCGTGAAGCCGAACGAGGGAGGTGAGCAGTCGAGTCCGATCTGAGCCCGAAAGAGGGGGATCAAAGGGTGAGAAGCCAACATCTACCGACCCGTGAATGCAACAAAGCAAAATGCCAGAAAGAAAGACTATGAATGCATGCCCTACCAGAGTGAAACCGACATAGAGAATAACTTTTTGTTGAACTTTTTTGTTTTGGTACTTTGAACCTGAGAGGTCCTCGAAAACAAGAGAACATAACTATCAGAAGCCCTGGTTTCATTAAGGAACATTCTAGGTGTCTGCGCCCCGAAAAAGGGGATCCAGGGGTGAAAAGCCTCACCCAAGGCGTATGTGAAAAGGAACTCTTTGCTTGTTATTATTTGAATATGTCAAGCCTGCGGCGGCACAAGACTTTTTGCAGAAAAAAGACTTAACCACTGAAGGCCCTGATTGCTGAGAACAGAACTGTTATCTCTTGCTCGGAAAGCTTGAGCGTGTGCTGTGCTCCAAAGTCCTACCTTGTCCTGTGCTGAAAACGTGGGCAAGGGAGACCTCAAGTACCGCATCCTGGCTTATTCTTTGTGAACACTTCCTTCTTTCTTGCAGACATTATCCCACACTTCTTTTGTATTAAGTGTAAGGATTGGCAATAGGTTTTTCTTAGTATAGGCCCTTTTACTTTGACAGTACGCCACAAGGACTGCCTTATTTTTGTTTGATGGTTGAAGCTTGCTCCCATCTTAGATTTAGGTTTAGATTAGGTGTTTTTCCACCCTCCCTATGTAGTTTGATAAACACCCTTAAACTGTGATCACTTGTGTCTGTCTTTACTGTTGCCACCATGAGTTTCTTAAAAAATAAAACGGGGGCGGATTTCCAGAAAACATGTGTAAGGAGCATTGGCAAGGACCTGAAAGCATGGCTTTGCTAATGTGTCAGTGTTTTCTTTATTGACAAGTATCATAATGTAGGTACAAAAAATAGTGATATACCTTTGGTGACTGAGGTGTAGCCTGTGGCCATGGGCAGTGGCCACATTGTCTGGGTCCTGGCATAAGGTAATTACCCGGACAATCTGGCTACTGGCCACAACCATAAGGGATGACCAATGGGGTTAAAGTGGCCATGTCCACCGGGGACCGGCTGTGTGGTAACGGTTTTTGAAATTGGGATAGATTTGAAAGGTGGAAAAATGTGCTTGTGGGTACAGGTTGAAGTGCTGGATGGGATTTCATTAAATATGCACAAAGAGGGTTAGCAATAACTGGGAAGCATGGTTTTGCAAATATGTCCTATGTTTGTTTTTGTTTTTTAAGTATAAATAGTAAGTACACAACACAGTGTTATAACTTTGGTGTCTGGGCAGTGGGCCTGGCCATCAGCAAGGAGAAATGTGTACTGTAATTTGCTTATTGGGGCTTGTGGCATGGCCGAAGAGATAGGTTTCAATGGGAACAAATATTCTGCTTGCAGTCACAGCCTGGAGTGGTGGACTAGATTGCAACTAACGTGTGCGACAAGCATTAGCAAGGACCTGCAGGAATGTTTTTGGAAATATGTCTTGTGTTTTATTTTTCCAAAGTGTAAGAATGTAAGTAGAAAAACGAGTGATATACATTTGGTGCCTGGGTAGTGGGCCTGGCCCTCGGCAAACGCAAATGTGTACTCTCATTCAAACTGTACTAAAAGGTCGCCCTCATTTGTGCACCCCTGTAGTCACTGCGACAAAATACTGACTCCCATTACTGCACCCAAGCAGAGCGGGCGATGCAGGGGTGTTCCCTGCTCTCCTTGGATGTAGTAAGGTGAGTCAGGGTTTTCAGGGGTGTCCTCTGCTTATCATTGTGGTAAGCGGGGGCAAGACAGTAAAAAAAGAAATTAAAAAAAGCACCCTGCGGCGTCAGCTCCGACCCGCATAAATGGGATAGCGGGGAGTCGGCGGCTTACCCAGAACGGTGCGTTGCTAAGTTAACTGGGGTGGGGGGTTTGGGTAAGGCAATGTGGGCCAGGGAACACTTATACAGTTATCTATTTGATCACTGCGCTGCCCTGTATTGGGCGTTGACATTTTTGTCGCTACAGTTACGGGCGGCGCAGTGATCATATAGATTCCTCTCATTTACATATTGGGGCATGCATCACGGCCGAAGCCTATGCCTCATGGATATGGAGACTGAGCATTGGCTGCAAGCCATGAGCACTGGCCATTGGTTACATTATTATGGTATAGTGGACACTGAACAAGGATGTAGGGTAGATGCAGTGAATAATAGGGGTGGTTTGGTACGCTAGGGTCATGGTGGAGCCTTATGTCGTACACCATTGAATAATTATTTACATCCCAGCATGCGCTGATGATAACAACAGACATAAGAATGTGTTGCAAAAAATATGTTTCTTAAAGGAGCTTCATAGTTCTTTCATACATGTAAAAAGAGGAATTATTAATAACTTATATCCAGTGATGTAACACCATGAAACCTTTTCACTTATAAAAATCTATGAAATTGACAGAAAAAAACATTGTTGAAGGGATGGTATGGTTAAGATGCATCCCACCCTTGTGACTCCTCTGCTCCAGTAGTTACCCAGTGGTGTCCCACCTTGGCATACCATGGCATTTCCCACCTGGGTTCTCATGAGCACTTGCCCATCCATACTGCCCCTCTATTTATGCACTTCCCTCACTGCACAATGCATATGTGCATTTATAGGAGCATTGTGTACACTTATTTTTGGATAAGTAAGGGAAATGTAGATGGAAACGATTTGTAAAAGATTGTTAAGTGGCAGTTGGTGTGTGGATGCTTAATATGGACATAGGGTTCTTTCTGCAGGCTGCCATTGAAAGCGAAGAGGGGCTCTGTACGGAGCCCGCCTTCACTTTCCATGGTGGCCATCTTGGAAAAGGATTTTCTTTCCTACAGCGGGACGGCACCCGCGTCCTGCTGTGTAAGAAAAATCCTTTTTTTTTAGCACCCCGGGTTACCCCATTGCAGGGGCTGGAACGGGGGATACCGTCCGGTGCCCTCGTTATCTACCCTCACTTAGCTTGAGCCGATAACTTGGGCTGCTGGGCCACTATCCCCCGTTTCAGTGCCTGTTCAGTTCATGGAGGATGAACGCCACATTATTTCCATTATTATAACACAAAATGCTAATGGAAATGTTGGAAAATCTTATTGAGTCTATTGGCCTCATTACACAGTAGGCGGTAAGGGTTTACCGGTACCGGTATTTTACTGGTACTGGTAAATCCTTACCGCCTTACTACGAGGTCCCTTTGCGGGTTGGAGAATTTAACACCTGCTTTTTGCAGGCGTTAAAAACCAACCCGCAAAGGGACCAGGGAGCTAATTACGGCACCGCAATTTGCGGTGCCGTAATTAGCACCTTCCCCATTCCCATTATGCCCTATGGGGCAAAAATGGGAATGGGGAAGGGCAATGAGGGAAGGGGGAATTACCGCCCCACCAACCTTGGAATAGGGCGGTAATTCCCCTTTCCACCAAGGCGGTGCCAGTATTTTACCGGCATGGACCAAGGTGCTAATAGCACCTTGGTCCACCACCGTCTGTGTAATGAGGCCCTATGTACTTTACTGAGAAATGTAAAGTAGATGGAAACTGTATGATTTTGTTTTTTAGTTATTTGTTTTAACTGTGAAAGGTGGTTCCTAAAGGAACCTTTTTTGTTGTTTTTTTATTATTATTCTTTTTTTGCAGGAGATGTTAGAACGTAAGGTGGGGAGAGAAATGATGGAATAGGCACCTCACACTAATATGGAGGGGCAGGTGGACAGGGGAAGATGTTGCGCATGTGTTAAATGTAAGGTAGGGGGCAGTGTTGCTCATGCTCCTTGATTACAGCTTCAAAAGCAATTTGAAATTGCTCCCCCTTGAAGAGTGATGTGTTGCACTATATACAGAGGGCTGTTGTCTTTGAAAAATATGGACCAACAATCTCTTTTATCGCTTGCAAGGTCGCCGGTGGGATTTTGTGTCCCACAGAAGTAGGCTGAGTGGTTACAGTATTGGTTGAGGAAGATGAGGTCGAGTAAGACACTGTACTACTTGCTAAAATAGGAGCAGCCTTTCTGAGAGCATTGCAGTGGTTGGATTGGGTGCAGCGGCACCTGGAGGTGGTCCCGCAGGAGTACTATCCAGGTAGTCCGCGACTGAGTACAACATTTCACTCAGTGCATTTCACTTGGTAGCTTTAGCCTTTGATACATTCCCAACAGTGGTAAAGAACTGCTGCACCAATGATTCTCTCAGGGTGCTGGAGGTAGGCACTTCCTTTACCTCACCTTCTTGGTCCTCTTCATTGCCTTTGGAAGTACTGCGCTATTTTTGTTGTGTAAGTCCTCCAGCTGACGATGGCAGTGGTGGTGGCTCTTGGGGAGGAGGGATGTGTAAGGATTGCCTGGTATCAAAGTAAGACAGACACAAGTGATCACAGTTCAAGGGTATTTATTGAACTTTATCAGGGGTGTAAAAAAGCCATCTAACCCTAAATCTAAGATGGGAGCAAGCTACGACCATCAAATAATAATAATACAGTCCTAGTGGAGTCTAGTCAAATAAAAAAGGGCCTATACTAAAATAAAACGATTGCCAATCCTTACCGCTATGCTACAAAATTGTATGGAATATTGTTCACAAAAGAAAGAGGTGTTCACAAAATGATAAGTCAGGATGTTAGGCCGTTGGCTTCCCTTCCCCATGATTTTAGCACGGGACAAGGTGGGTCACCCAAGCAGAGCACACTCCTGGGCTTCTCTGGCACGAGATCACAGTTCCTTTTACCAACATCAGGGTCTTCTGTGCCCAAGTCTCTTTTATGCAAAGTCTCTTGTCTAAAAGGACCTGATGCACTATAAACAACAGAGAAAGTACCTTTCTCAATATTCACGTCGGGCGATTTTCTCTTCACCCTGAATCCCCTCAGCGGGGTTCCGAGTCTTCTTTCACATTTAGCCTCCCTCAGTCGGGCTCAGACCAACTTCAATTTTTAGGCATCCCTCAGTCGGGTTTATATTTGCCACAACAATCTTCTCTGTGTGTTACTTTTCACCCAGGATCCCCCTCTTCCGGGCTCAGACCCCTTTTCAACAATTAGCCCCCCTCGTCCCGGGCTCAGACCAATTTCAGTTTACCGGCAATTGAACAGCACAGGATTTAATATAACCCACTGCAGGACCACTTCGATTTCACAGTTCAATAATTCTTACCTGTTCAGGGTGGGGGGCCAAACAGAGACCTTCGAGAGAGCACCCATGTGATGCCGGACCACACGTTTTCTAGTACCTATCTTGTTCTCACAAAGTTCAATTGTATTCAAGTTCTATTTCTTCATACAATGTTACCCCTTGAAATCTTGAGCATAACACAGTCGGGTCGAATATAAGTTTCTCCAACTCACCGGCTGTGCTGACTCATTGGGGTTGCTTTGCTGTCAGAGTCAAGGACAGGACCACGTTGGCAATTGCTTCTCCCTGTCTTGGCTATCAATGCGGGAGGGCCCTGTGTACCTTTGACACACGCCACACCATTCATCAGCTGCAATCTCTGATCTTAAGCTTATTTTCCTTGAGGATTCTTGAAAGTCACAGCTCTGCATTGTAAAGGGCAAGGGCATTTCCCTCATTGTCGTCCTCTCCGATCTCGCCGCCTTCCTCCTCGTATTAAACGGCCATCTTGGAACTGCTGCTTCCTCGTGTGTTTTGCCTTGCTCAGAGCATGCTTTCGTGCTCCGCCTTTTATCCGTGTGGGGAAGTGTGATGGAAGTCAGGTGTGTGTAATTATCCGTAATTGCGTGACCCTGCCTGGCCCTTGTGTTGGGACATGTCAGGTATACGGCTCGGGTTTTAGTCAGTTTTCTGTCACATTGAGCTGTCCATAAGAAAGTGTTTGTGTCGGGAAAGGGGTGGGGGGTTGAGTTCCTAGGTATCCTCCTGGTAGGGTGGGGAAAAGGTGTTACAGGGAAGAGGATAACACATCTCATCATCCGGCCACTCCCACCCCTGAAGACCCTTCATCCAGGTGATCTTCCTGCACTGGTCTCACCCCACTAGTAATCAATCCTAGAAAATATGTGAACATAATTATTCTGTAAGATCCATATTGCCTTTGTGAGAAGGGAAAGTGCAAAAACAAAAATGTATGTATGCAGTACAAGCTGTTTAATAATTAAATGTTTAAGCACCTTATGCTACGAGTAAAGAGGAAGGCTGCACAGTGTTACAGAAATCAAAGTTTCTGTAATTGTGCTGTGTTGATTACTGTTATAATACTTAAATTTAGGTGGAAAACTCGTCTGCCTTGCGAATTCAAATAATTAGAATAATAGTAGTTACCTAACTCTAACAGCTGAAGGGTGCTTTCCATCTGTAGGCTTCATATATTGGTCATTTTCCTGTGTGATATGATATGATATTTATATTGCGCTCATACACAGGTGTTTCAGAGCGCAACAAGGCAAGGGAGGGGAACAAGGGAGAACAAAACCAACAATCTTACTAGGCCCAGTGACATTGAGAATGTGCAAGTGCATGGGAGAGACAGAGCGGAAAAGTGCATGGAAGGGGGGAGAAAGTGGAAAGTGCAGAGAAAAGGAGAAACAGGATAAATATGAATTAAATAAATAAATAAATAAAAAATAAAATCAGTAAAAGTGGTAGTGCAGCCAAGTGGCAAGTGCTGGGTTTAAGGCAGCAGACAAGGTGGGTCTGATAAGTGCAGGAGGGAAGAAAAGGGGGGCTGTATGGGTACAGATACAGACCCCAGTGCATGGGTGGCCCGGAGGCAGTGCAGGAGGGTGGCAGGGTGAGCAGGTACCTGGGCCCGGAGGACAGAGGGTGGCCAGGTGCACGGTGCCAAGAGAGAACAGTTATACCTTCCATGCTCCTCGAATGGCAAATGTCTGTACTGTATTATATGCGGTATTATACATTGTATTCACATGTATGCACCGGTCTGTGACAGGCACTGTAACTAAGCTTCAAGACTTCTTGTACTGCTGTGCCCGGCTGCCTAAGGGCTTGGTGCGCATTATCAAATTAATAAACAAACAAATAAACAAACAGATCAGCAGGGGAGGGGGGGCGAAGGCAGAAGAAAGAGAAAGGTCTTGAGGTGCTTCCGGAACTTGAGATGGTTTTCCTCAAGTTTTAGAGTGGCGGGGAGGCTGTTCCAGAGGGAGACCCCAGTCGAAGACAGAGATCTACCCACAGCTTGTTTCTTAGAAAAAACATCTGACCCCGAGGGAGTTAGAGGTAGAGGAGCGGAGAGCACGAGAGGGGAGGTATTTGCGGGGGGATAGCTGTAGGTATTTTGGACCCAGGCCCCAGAAAGCCTTGTGGAGAATGCAGAGGGTTTTGAATTTAATCCTTTCATCCACTGGGAGTCAATGAAGGGATTTCCGAGCTGGAGAGATACAATCCCAGGGCTTGAGTCCAAGGACAAGTCTCGCAGTCCTGTTCTGGATTAGTTGTAGAGGGCGGAGAGTGGAGGCAGGTAGATTGAGAAAGAGACTGTTACAATACTCCAAGCTAGAGATAACCAGTCGCCAATGTAGCCAATAGTGCTTTGCGGTCTTTCGAGCCGGGTGCGCTCTTCGTAGGCTAAACAAATGACCTGTACTTTGAATACACACCTTCCATAGTCCCATCGTGACCTGGAAACTCTTCATTTGACCTGGATTTGTTGCTTTCCACTGTCTGATCTGACGTCTCATTGTCTGTAATACAAATAATGTATTTCTATTAAATGACTCACTTTAATGAGTTAGTATGTCTTATAAAAAAGAGCTAATTTCCCTGAGTTAATTTTAAAATCAGGAATTTTTGCTACTTCACCATGTGGTAAACCCCCGCCCCCCACCCCCACTGCCACCATGTTTTCCTTTGTGGTTTGGCCGATCTCTCCCCATTAGAGAAACCAGAAGGGCTGGTCATCCATATTAGCTAAGTCTTGCTTTGGGGGTTGCTGTTATAGTCTTTAAAACTCTCTAAAGATCCCTGACCAGGGGCGTACCTAGGACTGTCTAACAAGTGGGGCCTGCAGCTAATATTGTTGTGCCCGCTGCAGGGACATTAACATCTGTAAATTCCCACACAGTGCTGCTCAGTGGGCCTTTACAGATTTTGGGTGGGCCTTGCTCAAGCAGGCCTTATAGCCTGTACACCCCTCGGTAGCCGGCTAGAACAATGACAAGCTCTGTGACCCAGTGACGGGGCTCCTACCACCAGCGTAAGAAGTAGAAAAGGACAAGACATTTATTACAGCAAAGATTATTAGAACAATATGGAGTTTTCTGCCCAATCGTGGATGATGATGGAAAGAGCCCAGGGACACAGAGTGGCTCTGCATATCTGGCGAGATGTTTAGGGAAGAACGACTCACCCTTTCCCAAATGTACCCTTGAGTCGTTGATCTTATAGAATTCTAGGAGTAACTTCTCTTGAACGAGGAAATAAGGATGAGCAGGCAAGATTAAACACCGCATGAGTGGAGTATGTATTCTGAGCCCAGGCAACTGTGGCATTTAACATGAACATGAATTTAAGCCTTTCTCTCCTCTGGTACACCTTCAGACATTTGATTGTAGAGCACATTTGAATATTTCTTTAAATGTACAGTTTATGTTCCTACGTGTTATTAATGGAAAGCATCTTAATGGAAAATGCAAAAGCTCTCTCTCCCTTCATTGTCTCATCAATGATGATTTTAACACATTTTCCTCACCGACACACAACGCACGCCACATTGTGTTACACAGAGAGTGAAATGGGAGCAACACCAGGCAAGTGCATGGCTTTCACGCCACAGTACAAAGGGCCCCTCTCTATCCATTGACCAAGGTGGTCCCCATGGTGATCACTAATGACACGTGCCGTGTGGGACCCCTGCCCCCCGCACCCCTGTCACATTCATTAAAGGAAGTGAGACGTTGTTGCTGTTGCTGCCGGCGCCCTGAACACACGCGCTTGAGAAGGACGTGTCATGGGGCAATGCAGCGCACACGGCTCATGCTCTTATTGCACTAAATCAATCAAATCCCATCTTTTACTCGCTATATTGAAATGTTTTTATTTATCGCTTACACCTTCTTCCTCCTGCGAGCAGCAAAGAGAATGTTACCGTTCCTATCGTTCACCAACAAAACAACCACCATCATCGCACTCGTCATGTCCAAGGTAGACTACGCCAATAGCCTATATCTAGGCATGCCTGAACGACTCCTAAAAAAACTACAATGCATTCAAAACACGGCTGCCAGACTACTTCTGAAACGACCCCGAAGAGAACACACCGCACCAGCGCTGTAAACACTACATTGGCTACCAATAAAACAACAAATACATTCCAAACAATGTGCATTACGCACAGAGCAGTACACAACGAAGGCGCTGAGTTCCTAAGAGACAAACCGTGGCTACATCAACCAACAAGAACCCTCAGATCAAGCATGGACATCCGCCTTGAACCGAAGCCCTACAAAAAAAGAAAACTTGGAGGATCCTCCTTCTCTCACCAAGCCCCGAAAACCTGGAACGACCACCCAAAGTACATACGTAATACAAGAAACCATCTATTATTCAGGAAATTACTCAAAACCTGGCTCTTCACGTCATAACTAGAAAGTCTGGCCACAGTGGCATCGACATACCAAAAAACATCAATGAACGTAGCGCAACCGCGATACACACCAATCAATCACTGGGAAAAGCCAAGGTAAACATCCCACGACATACTAAAGGTCCAAACGGGAGACAGCCGCAATACGACCAAAGAAAGTTAACATAGCAAACTAAGACAGAAAGAGTAGAACGAATCATCAAGAGGACCATGGCCTTAACTATTACCCTCCCCATCAGCCCTAAGGACAAAATACAGAGGGGGTAAGGAAGCACTGCACCACAGGCCCCAATGCAATATGCAGCTGCGCTCCAGCAAAACATGTCTTGCCTGAGCGCTTCTCTGTCCCCAGGCGCAGGGGCCATCCAGGACACTCCCAGCACGATCTCTTCTGAAGCCCAGTGAAGCCCATACTTCAGTGAGCAGACCCTGCACTTTCTGAAGCCTCAGCACGGGAGACTGACTACAGAAACAGCCAAACCCGCACATACTTGTTGCTGTCCACACTGGTATATATGTTTTGCAATTAACAGCATTTTGTTATGTGACCAATCAAAAATGCAGTGTACAACTTCCATGATTCGCTCAAAAGGGTTTCTTACTGACTTATAAGGCATGTTTAACATTTCAAATTGTGGCCATATGTATGTTCCCACAATGCCCTTTGCTTTTATGCAAATCGCTAGGATTGTGTTCTATGAAGAGATACTGCGTTGTATGCCATAGCCTGGGGCCACGCCTCTCGGCCCCGCCCCCTCCTCTCCGTGGCCCCACCTCTCCAAGGAATAGAGGGATCCCCAAGTACATTTTTTCAATTTCCAGCACTCTGTCGGGTCCCAGCAATACAGCTCTACAGCATCAGCCCCCATTACCAAGGTGTACTGTGCTACTGACATCCGGCCAGTGCTGCGGCAATACACCAGTGCAGAACTGGAAGAACACTTTTTGCTTTTATGGGGATGGAGAGTAATGAGGAAGAATTCATGGCGTAGAACCTACAAAATGTCAAAAGATCTTGTGGATAAAGGGCTTCCCACACGAGGGGCAGTGACTCAGTGCAGGGATACCCTGCATGGATACAGTGCAGGGATACAGTGCAGGGATACAGTGCATGGATACAGTGCAGGGATACCGTGCAGGGATACAGTGCATGGATACAGTGCAGGGATACAGTGCAGGGATACAGTGCAGGGATACTGTGCAGGGATACAGTGCACTGCAGGGATACAGGCAGTGCAGGGATGCAGTGCAGTGGCTCAGTGCAGGGATACAGTGCACTGCAGGGATACAGACAGTGCAGGGATACAGTGCAGGGATACAGTGCATGGATACAGTGCAGGGATACCGTGCAGGGATACAGTGCATGGATACAGTGCAGGGATACCGTGTAGGGATACAGTGCAGGGATACAGTGCATGGATACAGTGCAGGGATACTGTGCAGGGATACAGTGCACTGCAGGGATACAGGCAGTGCAGGGATGCAGTGCAGTGGATCAGTGCAGGGATACAGTGCACTGCAGGGATACAGACAGTGCAGGGATACAGTGCAGGGATACAGTGCATGGATACAGTGCAGGGATACAGTGCATGGATACAGTGCAGGGATACTGTGCAGGGATACAGTGCACTGCAGGGATACAGGCAGTGCAGGGATGCAGTGCAGTGGCTCAGTGCAGGGATACAGTGCACTGCAGGGATACAGACAGTGCAGGGATACAGTGCAGGGATACAGTGCATGGATACAGTGCAGGGATACCGTGCAGGGATACAGTGCATGGATACAGTGCAGGGATACCGTGTAGGGATACAGTGCAGGGATACAGTGCATGGATACAGTGCAGGGATACTGTGCAGGGATACAGTGCACTGCAGGGATACAGGCAGTGCAGGGATGCAGTGCAGTGGCTCAGTGCAGGGATACAGTGCACTGCAGGGATACAGACAGTGCAGGGATACAGTGCAGGGATACAGTGCATGGATACAGTGCAGGGATACCGTGCAGGGATACAGTGCATGGATACAGTGCAGGGATACTGTGCAGGGATACAGTGCACTGCAGGGATACAGACAGTGCAGGGATGCAGTGCAGTGACTCAGTGCAGGGATACAGTGCACTGCAGGGATACAGTGCAGGGATACAGACAGTGCAGGGATACAGTGCAGGGATACAGTGCATGGGGCAATAGTGCTCGAGTCTTCCACTTTGGAGAGTGTGAGAAAGCCGCAGTCACACTTGGCGGTCAAAGAAGACCAGTGTTGCAGAGGGAATGCAGCAGTCCTCCTTAAACCAGGCACCACCTTAAAGTGGGGGAGGAAAGACATGGCACAGGGATGAGGAAGGAAGAAGCGGGGCTACCAGAGCCCTGGGAGGGAAAATAAAGAAGATTCATTGTTCCAGAGGCTCTGTTATGCTTATTGGGAGCGCGGTCCCAGAGTGCATGAGGACACGGACCCGCCCTTACCGCTACACTTAGGCGCAACGCAGTCAAGTGTGTACTGTAATGTGATCAGCACACTTAAGGTGTCCATGGGGCAGGGGCCTCAGGGCGACGAGCCCCACCGGATGCAGCTGGTGAACTTGGGGAAAATCAGGGGGGCACTGCACCCCTAACCATGGTTCTAACCCGCCATTCCTGAGCTTGAGCTGGATTTCCAGGGGCCATGCTCATTTCTTCTTTCGGGGTGGCTTCTTTGAGTACATTGATGGAATGAGTGCCCTCATGCTGCAGGAGACGTGGCTGACGGCGCCCTTAGTGGTGGATGGGCAGAACTTCATAACACGAGAGGTGGAAAAGGGTGCAAGAGGTCGCCAAATGGGGGCCTTGCCCTAGGGGTAAAGAATTCCATGGAGTTGGTCAAGGGTAGCTCCACTTCTCCAAACATCTTAATGGGGAAAATGACTAACCATGCACAATATACTGTGGACTGCCCACGGGAAATGCTCTTTATTGTCATTTATACCCTACCGTACGAGGAGAGTGTATCCACGCTACTTAAAGACCTGGAGGGAATCCTGAGTGACTTGACGTTTGAGGGGCCAATCAACCTCTATGGCAGCGGTATTCAAACTGTGGGGCGCGGGCCGCAGGGGGCCGCGGACGCATCCCTGGGGGGCCGTGAGAGCCCAGCATGAAATGTAATTTAAAATATATATATTTATTTTTTGATTGGAAGAAATGGGCAGGGGCGGCTCACATGGTCGGGCAGAAGCAAGAAACTGTCTCAGGCACCAATGAAAAAGTGGCCCACAGCTGTAAATGGATATTCATTTCTTTAGTCACAGACTGTTTGAATAGTACCCAAGGGGATGCTTTGTGTTAAAATGTAAATAAATTGTGATATTTATTCAGCAACAATGGTCAAAATCTAACTGCATAGTGAAGTAACTCATCAAACTGGCCCACATTAGCCAAAAAATTTCCCATTTTAAATGTCCCACACTAGCATTTTGCATTTTTGATATATGCATTGCCCTATTGCCCTATAGGCCAGTCCAAGCCTGGCGGCTCATCCATAATGGCGACGGAGCGCACACCCAGTGGCCCCCTGACCCATTATGGAGGAGCTAAGGAGCCAGCCCAGTGAAACAATGAGCACTCCCTCAGCTGCTTTTTCCAGTTGAGGCAGTGCTCCTGGGCTGGCTGAACTGTCAAAGGGAAACACTATTTCCCTTTGACAGTTCAGTTCATTCGCCAGCCGCACATGGTCACCGAGCCATGCAAGTGCTGGGGCGTTTTGCTTCGCCAGCATTGCATAGCTCATTGGAAATGCTGGCTGGGGCACTGCATGTCTGTATCTGCGAGGGGGAGCTCCTGCGCCTCCTCGCACATGCGGACAGAGCAGCCTGGAGCAGGGCGTTTCAGCAACCACCTGCAGGCCAATGCAGAAGGTACGTTTATGTTAATTTTTTTATTTGAAATGTGTATGGATGCGTGCATGCTTGTGTTATGAGTGAGGGTATGGTGATGGGTGCTCGTGTGAATGATAGAGTGACTGCTGTATAAATGTTTGTGTGTGTGTGTGTGTGTGTGTGTGTGTGTGTGTGTGTGTGTGCGTTAGTTTGTTTTGGTCCGTTGAGCTGATTTTGGCAAGTGGTGGATAGAGAGGGAAGGAGGGTTTTACAACAAAGACATTTTAACAATGCCTAAATGCCTTTGTTGCACAATCCCCTTACCAGCTGTGTGGGAGTGAGGGGTCGTTTGGGACCCCCGCCATACATTCAGTACAGCGTGGACCACTTGCTCTCCCAATGGTGGGAGATGCCTCCATTACCCTTATGTTTACATCAGCCTTATGCTGGTGTTGGCATAGATGGGGCTGTTGCGAGGGATGCTTGGCATCCATTTTGTACACCCTCGACTCCATCTTTTTGTACTAGGCCTCACTGCGATAATACTAAAAGGCTCCTGTCCCCTGTGCAGTGCCGCGTGTACCGCACACATTGTCCCCACCCTTTCTCACTGTGTCTGAAAGTTTTGCAGCTCCATTCTCACGCTGGAGCCGGAGGCAATTGCAACAAAAACAAATGTGACATCTCGCTCTTCCTCTGAGATCACTGTCCTGTGTGTGAACCGGCCTGAACCAGGCATTGTAGCTCATCCGTCTCCACAAACCTGCCCGTGCCCACTTACCCTCGCTGTTGGAAAAATACTGCCAGCATAACCTTGTGTCCCTGTAAAGTATTCTCTTGATGTACCAGATACGTGACCCTGGCATGAAGCCCACCCCAGCGTGCCCCTAGCTAAAATCAGACCTCTGTCGCAGTATATTGCATCCTACAACTAACAAACGTCAACATGCCCACAGTCTCTTTGATAAGTCCAGACCCACCCCAGGATCGATGTTATCATACTGGTCAAGACCCTTAACCTGGTACCTCATATACGTCCCAATGAGTAATGGTGTGATTACATGTATGCAATTTATAGGTCTATGATGATTTGCTCAAAGGAACTGTAATGACTATTGTTTAGTGCATGTTTAATGGTAGTGTATTATGTTAGCTTAGTTAGCGGCCACCCTGCCTCACAGCGACCTGACCCTCACCCCGCCTGAACACAGACAGATGGACCTTGTGACGCTTACCCTTCCGACAACCCAGCACCCAACCACGGAGGAGCAGCATCTATGTGCACCTATACAACGTGAGCTTGTGTCCAATCATAATGGACTTTGCAACATTCATGTCTGACATCACTTATGACGCTTTCTGCCCTTATAATCAATTGTAAGTGTATTGTTTGCCAGAGCGCTCTCGGGCAGCAGAGTTCTCTGGATGCCAATTTCTTATAAAAGAAAGACTAAATCTCGCAAACTGTTCTCTTATTCTCATTCCCCGTTGGGGTGTGTCTATTTATTGGTATTGCACGTGCTAAGACGGGGATGGGCCTTTACACCACCTGCCAAAATCAGTTCTCCTTCTGAGGTGCTGAGGAGCCCAGGGGACAGGGATGGTATTTCTTTACTGGTCATCTATCATAGATGTCCAGTCAAAAATACCATGCTTTCATCCTTGGCACCCCAATGGCTTGCATACACACATATTCATGTTGTTTGTGTTAGGCCCAGTGGGCCCAGGGGACAGGGATGGTATTTCTTTACTGGTCATCTATCATAGATGTCCAGTAAAAAATGTCATGCCTACCCCCTGAGCCCCCCAGCACCAATTGCAAACAGTTTGGCTATTTACCCATTTCTTTTTTTTAAATATGCTCTACAATGCAACATTTTAACTCATTATTTTTTTTTTTTAAATCACAGGGTTCAACCCCCCGTTCCCTCCTTCATTAGTTCAGGCTCCCTCACTGCACTCGGTCGCTATGGCATTTTTGGGGGAAATAGTTATGCCCCTCCTCTTAAAAATTCACCAGCCGCCACTGGCCCTCAGACTATGTTGGGAATGGTGATCTAGGGAGCCCAGTGACTGGTGGGAGCAGGATGGGCGGGAACCATGGGATGGTGCTGGGAGCAGGGTGGGGAAAGCGATGGTGTTTGATGGAGTGGGGAGAGCCCATAGACTGGGTAGGAGTGGGATGAGGGAGCCCAGCGACTGTGATGGGAGCAGGTGGGGGAGCCCAGGGACTATACTGGGAGTAGGGTTTGGAGACAGCACGCAATAGTGGTGACAGCCTGGGAGGATAGCTCAGCAGCAACGTGCTCGCCTTGGAAGCAGGACGACATGAAGCAACACAGGTTTGATCCTTGTGTTCGCGCTTAGAAACCTCTGGGTATTAAGCGCGTTATAAATAACCTATCATATCATACATACTGTCCATTTGGCATTTTTGGGGGGTCCGGGTCTGCCCAAATTTTCCTCCGGGGGCACCAGCGAAAAAGTTTGAAGACCACTGCTCTATGAGGGGTTCTACGTTATTTCGCCGAATGATTTTACATCGTGGGACTTTTCATTGCCAAAAACTCCTTTTTTTAAAATTTATTTATGGGGGCTTTGCCCCCCCAAAACCCTCCCTTACTTAAATAATCATACCCCAAACTGCACCAAACACCCCCCCATAAAAAAGTTTAAAAAAAAAAAGTTTTTGCCGATGAAAGGGTTGGCGATGAAAAGTCCCACGATGTAAAATCATTAAACGAAATGTGTGTATACCCTATGGGGACTTCACTGCTACAATACCACTATATGACATCTCACTGGAGGGTGAACAATACCACTCTGTGACATTTCAGAAACTCTATGGCATCTCACTGGAGGGTGAAAAATACCACTCTATGACATCGCACTGGAGGGTGAACAATACCACTATATGATATCTCACTACAATGTAAACAATACCACTCTATGACATCGCACTAGAGGGTCAACTATACAACTCTATTATATCTCACTGGAGGGTGAACAATTCCACTCTATGACATCGCACTGGAGGTGTTACGCTCACCTGATATCCCCGGGGCGTCTGGAAGGCTTAGAACCCTGGATGCATAGTTGCCCAGTGCTGAAGAATGAATCTTAGTTATTTGTAGGGTGAGCTATCCGTCCTGCGTTTCTTGTGCAGGGGCACTTGATGTTTGTTGGCGAGCTGCCCGAGTTGCTTCACTGGTGCAGTACGCCTTCCTTGGGCCCAGGCCTGCTGTGACCCCGAATCTGCTGGTCGGCAGGTAGGTTTGTTAATTGTAAGTCTTTGTTCTGTTTATGGTGGTAGTTCGTTAATGTCTTTATCTCCTTCTTTTCAGGTGTGAAGGTCTTGATGCTGACGTGCCGGATGGAGAGGCACGTTTCTAGGTAAGAGAAAGCGCGAAGCGCAGCGCCTTTATTCTCTTTGAAAGCTAACCTGTGTTTTCTTCTTCTTCTCCTCACAGGCCGCTGTGGTGCTGCGAGTGGACGAGAGCGCAATGAAAAACAGGCCCCAGAATCTGTTAAGGTAAGTACAGCGCTGTGCGGTTGTTTAATATTGAAAGCGAACCTGAATATGTCTCTTTTCCTTTGCAGATGTTGCTGTGGTGCTCCGGATGGAAGCATGGCGTAGCGCGATGGAATTCAGGTAAGCCTGATGGAATTCGAGGTTTTGGAAGCGCACGTTCTAATATTGTTTTTCCCTTTCTCGTTATTGCAGGTCACAATGTTCGAACCGCTGCTCTGGTAGCGGTTCGCCGGAAGTCCTTAAGCTAGTACTCACAGGTGAGTGATGTTTCTTCTTCTCTCGGTTTCCACAAATTGCAGCCCAGTTGCGATGCTGAGTGCTTTATGGTGTTTTCTCAGGTAAGACAGAATAATCTTGTTCTCGTTCTTGCAGGATTACAGGAAGATGCTGAAGACCAGGAGCTGGACACGGTGAGTGTCACGCTGCTGGTTGCAGAATAACACGAAGCGTGTTCTGCAGTCAGGGTGTGGTTTATATATCCCAGGTAAAGTAATTCCAGGGACATTAGTTCCGGGCCTGCCACACCCAAAACACTAGACCGCATGGCTTGGTTCTTAGAACTAGACTGTGTGGGTGCTTCCATGTTGGAGTTCAAGGCCCATGTACATAAATAGGACCTAGTTTGAACAGCCCTTCCTTCCTACATATGAGCCTGGTGCCAAAGGCACCAGGACTGGCTCCAGGAGCCCTTTTGCAGTGGTTTTAAGGCCCTCAGTTTTCTGGTGGGAGCCTGCTTGTGGCACAACTTGTGCCCCCTCACAGTGGTCATGACAGTACCCCCCCAAAGCCCCTCTCATGGAATCCTTCCTGTCCGGTCCGGGTTTGGTGGGGTTATCCAGGTGAAACCTCTTAATCAGACGTGCTGCGTGAATATGTTCACTTGAATCCCAAGTTCTGTCTTGAGGCCCGTACCCTTTCCAGTCCACTAAATAGTATAGTTTAGATCTGGTAAGTTTCGATTCCAGGATGTTTTTAACTTCAAATTCAGACTCTCCATCAACTAGCACAGGTTTTGGTGGTGTTAAGACTCGGGTTCCTGGTTGTACAGGTTTTACAAGTGACACATGGAACACCGGATGAATGTGCATGCTTGGTGGTAAGGCTAACTTGACGGCCACCGGATTTATCACCGATTCGATGATATAGGGTCCTAGATATCTTGGACGAAAGGTCCGGGAACCTTTTATGGGCACATGTTTTGATGCCAACCAGACTTCGTCTCCAACTTGGTAATCGGGAGCTTTCTTTCGATGCCGGTCAGAGAATTTCTTTTGTCTGTCTTTGGCTTGCAGTAAATTTCCATTTGCCCTTTTGAAGGCTTGGGTTATGCTTGTGTGTACAGTCTTTACCGATGGCATTTCCAAGGTCATGGGGGAGTCTATTTCAGAGGTAGGTGGATGTCTTCCGAATAGTGTGTAGAACAGCCTTTGTCCCGTGCTGATGTGTATGGAGTTATTGTATGCGTATTCCGCTATCCATAACAAGTCTTTCCAATTCTCTTCCACTTGATGCAGCATGCAACGTAGATACTGTTCTAATTTCTGGTTTGTTCTTTCTGTTTGTCCATCCGTTTGGGGGTGATGGCTAGTGGATAGTCGAATATCGATTTGTGCCATAGTACAACATTTCCTCCAGAAGTTGGATACAAATTGGCTTCCACGATCTGAGATTAGGACTGAGGGGAAACCATGTAGTTTTATAATCTGTTCAAGAAATGCTTTTGCCAGACCGGTAGTGTTAGGAAGTCCTTTGAATGGAATGAAATGTGCCATTTAAGAGAACAGGTCTACAACCACCGGAATGGTATTAAAACCTTGACAGATAGGTAAATCTGTAATAAAATCAAGAGAAAGAGTATGCCAGGGAGCCGCTGGAATATCCAGTGGTTGTAGGAGGCCAGCTGGTTTCTGTTTTTGTGATTTATTCTGTGCACATATTCCAGAGGATAGACCAAATCGAGCAATGTCCTTACGCCAGGTTGGCCACCAATAATTCTGTTTAAACTTGGCTAGAGTTTTAGCAATTCCGGGATGGCCTTCGATCAGGGAATCGTGATAACCAGACAATGACCAATTCTTGCAGATCTTTACTTGGTAGATATAATCGTTCCCTGAAGTAGGGTAATCCATCCAGAACCGTGCGAAGTTCATTTTGGGTATTCCATTTCTGCAAGATCTCAGGGTGCATTAAGGTTAGAATCTTATCTTGAAGTTCACTCAGAGTCAATGTGGTGGTAAGTCTCAGTAGTTTATCACTTGGGATGATGGCAACAGGGTCCAAGGTAATGTTAGTTTTCTCTTCAACACCCATACGAGATAAGGCAGCGGCCTTCCCATTCCGACTTCCCCTTCGGTATGGTATTACGTAATTGTATTTTGCAAAGAATAGAGCCCACTGCAACTGTCGTGACAATTGGGCTTTTGCTCACTTTAGGTATTGAAGGTTTCAGTGATCTGTGATTACTGTGATGGAATGTCTGGCACCTAATAGATACTGCCGCCAGGCTTTGAAGGCTGATTTTATTGCCAACAATTCTTTGTCTGTAATTGCATAGTTAAGTTCAGGTGGTGAGAATTTACGTGACCAAAAGGCCACGGGGTGTAATTGGCCTGTCTCTGGATCTCTTTGAGAGAGGACTGCTCCCATAGATACGCTGGAAGCATCAGTTTTCACTACATAGGGGAGATAAGGGCAAGGATGTCGTAAAATTGGCGCACAGGTGAATCTTTTCTTGAGTTCTTGAAAGCCCTGTTCCGCCTCTTCAGTCCATTGGAAAGTTTTGTTGTTTTTTCTCAGTAACGATGTGATTGGGTGGACTATCCGTGAGAAATCTGGAATAAATCGGTGTTAAAAATTCGCAAAGCCGAGCATGCTTTGGCTTCCTTTAAGTGAAGATGGTGACGGTCAATTAAGGATGGCATCTACTTTGTGTAAATCTATCTTGACTCCGTTTGGCGAGAGAACAAAACCGAGTAACTCAACTTCGGTGACATGGAAGGAGCATTTCTCGAGTTTAGCGTACAGTTTGTGCTGGCGAAGTTTTGCAAGGACTGAGTGAACATGTTCCACATGATCTCTTTCAGAGGGGGAATACACCAGCATGTCATCAATATAGACCAGGGTACAGACATCGATTAATTCCCATAATACATCATTCATGAACTAGTGGAACGCTGCGGGAGCGTTGCACAGCCCGAAAGGCATTACCTGATATTCGTACAGGCCATACTTGGTGAGAAACGTGGTTTTCTATTCATCCCCTTTCTTAACACGTACAAGGTGGTATGCTCCTCTGAGGTCTAGTTTGGTGTAGATTCGGGCTTTCTTGACTTGGTCCAACAGTTCCGGGATAAGGGGCAAAGGGTAGCGTTTTTTTACTGTGATTTGATTAAGTGCACAGTAATCGATGCAAGTTCACAAATCTCCTTCCTTCTTGGGTACGAAGAATAAGGGAAAGTCTGCCGGTGGCTTTGACGGGCGGATGAACCCATTAGCCAGGTATTGATCCAGAAAGGACTTCAAGTGGAGATTTTCGGTTTCCGTAAGTGCATAGATTCGACCACAAGGAACCTGTGCGCCAGATATCAGGTCGATCTGACAGTCATAGGGCCTATGCGGCGGTAATGTGTTAGCCTGTTCCTTCTGAAAAACTTCTTGATAATCCTGATATTCTTTTGGTAAGGTGTCTATTGGTTCTGCGATCCCCGATGCTATTCCTTGAACAGATTTCAGGTTTGGCTGTGGTATAGATTTCGGGTAGCAAGCGTGGGCGCATTCGTCGGAAAAGGTCAGTCTCTTTGCACGCCAATCTATGTGGGGATTGTGAGTTACTAACCATGGCATCCCTAAGATCAACCGGAACTGAGGAGCTTTGATGAGCTCAAACGTGAATGCTTCTTGATGTCCATCCTGACACAGAAGGGTTAATTCTGTTGTGTATTGGGTTACTGGTCCCGAAGCAATTTCTGTACCGTCAACAGTAGTTACCTTTTCAGTTGTTGGTTTTGTGCATAAGGGAAGTACCATTTCTGTTGCCAGATCTCGATCTATGTAATTACCAACTGCTCCACTGTCTATATATGCCTCTATGGCATGCATCCGTGATGGTTGTTGGTGATTGATCAAGGTTACTGGTAGGACGAAATGTGAGGTCTGTGACTCATCCTTCTCGCTCGACAAGCGGACCTCTATGCTTGCCGGGCCTGGTAGTTTTCCGATTCCTTTCCATCATCTTCTTTCCCTGTAGCGCCTACCACCTTCCTTGGAGGTTTCACTGGGCATTATTTGAGGTAGTGACCCAATTTACTGCAGTATAGGCAAAACTGTAACTGCCTCCTCTTGTCTCTTTCAACCTTAGTTAAAGGGGGTCGTACTCCGCCAATCTGCATGGGTTCTGTGGTATTTTCAGATGGACGTTGAACATTATCTTTTGAACGTACGTACATGGCATGATTTCCGAGTCTACTTCGGTCTGTTCTTCGATCCTGTAACCTGTGGTCCAACTGAACTACCAGGTTGATAAACTCTGCACAGTCTTTAGGTGCGTCTACCACTTGAGCAAGGACATCCTTCAGGTCTCCTCGTAGGCCCCGATGAAACAACATGGTTCTTTTATCTTCTGGCCACCCCGCTTCTACAACCAGTCTATTAAAGGTGGCAATATAAGTCAGCAAATCTTGATTCCCTTGGCAGAGGGACAGGAGTCTGTTATCAAGAGCTTGTCCATGCAAGTGTCTAGCAAATAACTTTTCCATCTCCTGTTGAAAACCCCTGAAGTTCTGTATTAATGGGTCATCCCGGCTCACTAAAGGTACTGACCAGTCTGTGGCACTTCCACTCAAATATGATAACACGAAGTCCACCCTCACCTGGTCATTTGGGAAAGCCCCAGGCCTACAAAGAAAATGGAGGCGGCACTGGTTTATGAATGTTGCGTACCTTCTGGGGTCTCCATTAAACCGTTCTGGTGGTGCCAGGGGTATTGCTTCTGGCAACGTTATCTGTACTGGATTGACTGATGAGGGTGTAACGATGGATGGAGCGAATCCGGGCAATGGAGCCTGCCCTGCCTGTGTTTGTAGTAGCTGTTTGCCTAGTTCATCAGTACGGTCTTTTGTGACTATTAACTCTGGTCTTGAGGCATTGGTTTCCTGCCGGGCTGCGTGTACCTCGGCGCGTAATTGTCCCAAAAGCTGGGATAACTAATCAGTTTCAGATGTCTCCATGATGCCCAGGTGGATAAGGTTTAATGGCTTTGTGTTCTGTTACGCTCACCTGATATTCCCGGGGGCGTCTGGAAGGCTCTGAGATCTGGAACCCTGGATGCATAGTTGCCCAGTGCTGAATAATGAATCTTAGTTATTTGTAGGGTGAGCTATCCATCCTGCATTTCTTGAGCAGGTGCGCTTGACATTTGTTGGCGAGCTGCCCGAGTTGCTTCACTGGTGCAGTACGCCTTCCTTGGGCCCAGGCCTCCTCTGACCCCGAATCTGCTGGTAGGCAGGTAGGTTTGTTAATTGTAAGTCTTTGTTCTGTTTATGGTGGGAATTTGTTAATGTCTTTATCTCCTTCTTTTCAGGTGCGAAGGTCTTGATGCTGGCGTGCCGGATGGAGAGGCACGTTTCTAGGTAAGAGAAAGAGCGAAGCGCAGCGCCTTTATTCTCTTTTAAAGCTATCCTGTGTTTTCTTCTTCTTCTCCTCACAGGCCGCTGTGGTGCTGCAAATGGATGAGAGCGCAATGAAAAACAGGCCCCAGAATCTGTTAAGGTAAGTACAGCGCTGTGCGGTTGTTTAATATTGAAAGCGAACCTGAATATGTCTCTTTTCCTTTGCAGATGTTGCTGTGGTTCTCCGGATGGAAGCGTGGCGTAGCGCAATGGAATTCAGGTAAGACTGATGGAATTAGATGTTTTGGAATCGCACATTCTAATATTGTTTTTCCCTTTCTCATTATTGCAGGTCGCAATGTCCGAACAGCAGCTGTGGTGGCGGTTCGGCGGAAGTCCTTAAGCTAGTACTCACGGGTGAGTGATGTTTCTTCTTCTCTCGGTTTCCTCAGATTGCAGCCCAGTTGAGATGCTGAGTGCTGGATGGTGTTTTCTCAGGTAACCCAGAATATTCTTGTTCTTGTTCTTGCAGGATTACAGGAAGATGCTGAAGACCAGGAGCTGGACACGGTGAGCGTCACGCTGCTGGTTGCAGAATAACACGAAGCGTGTTCTGCAGTCAGGGTGTGGTTTATATAGCCCAGGTAAAGTAGTACCAGGGAAAGTAGTTCCAGGCCTGCCACACCCAAAACACTAGACCGCATGGCTTGGTTCTTAGAACTAGACTGTCTGGGTGCTTCCATGTTGGATTTAAAGGCCCATGTACATACATGGGACCTAGTTTGAATAGCCCTCCCTTCCTACATATGAGCCTGGTGCCAAAGGCACCAGGACTGGCTCCAGGAGCCCTTTTGCAGTGGTTGTAAGGCCCTCAGTTTTCTGGTGGGAGCCTGCTTGTGGCACAACTTGTGCCCCCTCACAGTGGTCATGACAGCACTCCCCCCCACAAGGCCCCTCTCATGGAATCCTTCCTGTCCGGTCCGGGTTTGTTGGGGTTATCCAGGTGAAACCTCTTAATCAGACGTGCTGCGTGATTATGTTCACTTGGATCCCAAGTTCTGTCTTGAGGCCCGTACCCTTTCCAGTCCACTAAATAGTATAGCTTAGATCTGGTACATTTCGAATCCAGGATGTTTTTAACTTCAAATTCAGGCTCTCCATCAACTAGCACAGGTTTTGGTGGTGTTAGGACTCGGGTTCCTGGTTGTACAGGTTTTACAAGTGACACATGGAACACCTGATGAAGTTGCATGCTTGGTGGTAAGGCTAACTTGACGGCCACCGGATTTATCACCGATTCAATGGTATAGGGTCCTAGATATCTTGGACAAAAGGTCCGGGTACCTTTTATGGGCACATGTTTTGATGCCAACCAGACTTCGTCTCCAACTTGGTAATCGGGAGCTTTCTTTCGATGCCGGTCAGAGAATTTCTTTTGTCTGTCTTTGGCTTGCAGTAAATGTCAATTTGCCCTTTTGAAGGATTGGGTTATGCTTGTGTGTAGAGTCTTTATCGATGGCATTTCCAAGGTCATGGGGGAGTCTATTTCAGAGGTACGTGGCCGTCTTCCGTATATTGTGTAGAACAGGCTTTGTCCCTTGCTGGTGTGTATGGAGTTATTGTATGCGTATTCCGCTATCCATAACAAGTCTTTCCAATTCTCTTCCACTTGATGCAGCATGCAACGTAGATACTATTCTAATGTCTGGTTTGTTCTTTCTGTTTGTCCATCCGTTTGGGGGTGATGGCTAGTGGATAATCGAATATCGATTTGTGCCATGGTACAACATTTTCTCCAGAAGTTGGATACAAATTGGCTTCTACGATCTGAGATTAGGACTGAGGGGAAACCATGCAGTTTTGTAATCTGTTCAAGAAATGCTTTTGCCAGACCGGTAGTGTTAGGAAGTCCTTTGAATGGAATGAAATGTGGCATTTAAGAGAACAGGTCTACAACCACCAGAATGGTATTAAAACCTTGACAGGTAGGTAAGTCTGTAATAAAATCAAGAGAAAGAGTATGCCAGGGAGCTGGTGGAATATACAGTGGTTGTACGAGGCCAGCTGGTTTCTGTTTTTGTGATTTATTCTGTGCACATATCCCACAGGATAGAACAAATCGAGCAATGTCCTTACGCCAGGTTGGCCACCAATAATTCAGTTTAAACTTGGCTAGAGTTTTAGCAATTCCAGGATGGCCTTCGATCAGGTAATCGTGATAACCAGACATGACCAATTCTTGCAGATCTTTACTTGGTAGATATAATCCTTCCCTGAAGTAGGGTAATCCATCCAGAACCGTATGATGTTCATTTTGAGAATTCAATTTCTGCAAGATCTCAGGGTTCATTAAGGTTAGAATCTTATCTTGAAGTTCACTCAGAGTCAATGTGGTGGTAAGTCCCAGTAGTTTATCACTTGGGATGATGGCAACAGGGTCCAGGGTACTGTTCGTTTTCTCTTCAACATCCATACCAGACAAGACATCGGCCTTCCCATTCTGAACTCCCCGTCGGTATGGTATTACGTAATTGTATTCTGCGAAGAATAGAGCCCACCGCAACATTCGTGATGATTGGGCTTTTGCTCACTTTAGGTATTGAAGGTTTCAGTGATCTGTGATTACTGTGATGGAATGTCTGGCACCTAATAGATACTGCCGCCAGGCTTTGAAGGCTGAATTTATTGCCAACAATTCTTTGTTTGTAATTGCATAGTTAAGTTCTGGTGGTGAGAATTTACGCGACCAAAAGGCCACGGGGTGTAATTGGCCTGTCTCTGGAACTCTTTGAGAGAGGACTGCTCCCATAGCTACGCTGGAAGCATCAGTTACCACTACATAGGGGAGATAAGGGCAAGGATGTTGTAAAATTGGTGCACAGGTGAATCTTTTCTTGAGTTCTTGAAAGGCCTGTTCCGCCTCTTCAGTCCATTGGAATTTTTTGTTGTTTTTTCTCAGTAACGATGTGATTGGGTGGACTATCCGTGAGAAATCTGGAATAAATCGGTGTTAAAAATTTGCAAAGCCGAGCATGCTTTGGGTTCCTTTGAGTGAAGAAGGTGACGGTCAATTAAGGATGGCATCTACTTTGTGTAAATCCATCTTGACTCTGTTTGGAGAGAGAACAAAACCGAGGAACTCAACTTCGGTGACATGGAAGGAGCATTTCTCGAGTTAGCGTACAGTTTGTGCTGGCGAAGTTTTGCAAGGACTGAGTGAACATGTTCCACATGATCTCTTTCAGAGGGGGAATACACCAGAATGTCATCAATATAGACCAGGGCACAGTCATCGATTAATTCCCATAATACATCATTCATGAACTAGTGGAACGGTGCGGGAGTGTTGCACAGCCCGAAAGGCATTACCTGATTTTCGTACAGGCCATACTTGGTGAGAAACGTGGTTTTCTATTCATCCCCTTTCTTAACATGTACAAGGTGGTATGCTCCTCTGAGGTCTAGTTTGGTGTAGATTCGGCCTTCCTTGACTTGGTCCAACAGTTCTGGGATAAGGGGCAAAGGGTAGCGTTTTTTTACTGTGATTTGATTAAGTGCGCAGTAATCGATGCAAGTTCACAAATCTCCTTCCTTCTTGGGTACGAAGAATAAGGGAGAGGCTGCCGGTGGCTTTGATGGGCGGATGACCCCATTACCCAGGTATTGATCCAGGCAGGACATCAAGTGGAGATTTTCGGTTTCTGTAAGTGCATAAATTCGACCACAAGGAACCTGTGCGCCAGGTATCAGGTCGATCTGACAGTCATAGGGCCTATGCGGCGGTAATTTTTTAGCCTGTTCCTTCTGAAAAACATCTTGATAATCCTGATATTCTTTTGGTAAGGTGTACATTGGTTCTGCAATCCCTGATGCTATTCCTTGAACAGATTTCAGGTTTGACTGTGGTATAGTTTTCGGGTAGCAAGTGTGGGCGCATTCGTCGGAAAAGGTAAGTCTCTTTGCACGCCAGTCTATGTGGGGATTGTGAGTTACTAACCATGGCATCCCTAAGATCAACCGGAACTGAGGAGCTTTGATGAGCTCAAACTTGATTGCTTCTTGATGTCCATCCTGACACAGAAGGGTTAATTCTGTTGTGTATTGGGTTACTGGTCCCGAAGCAATTTCTGTACCGTCAACAGTAGTTACCTTTTCAGTTGTTGGTTTTGTGCATAAGGGAAGTACCATTTCTGTTGCCAGATCTCGATCTATGTAATTACCAACTGCTCCACGGTCTATATTTGCCTCCATGGCATGCATCTGTGATGGTCATTGGTGATTGATCAAGGTTACTGGTAGGGCGAAATGTGAGGTCTGTGACTCATCCTTCTCACTCGACAAGCGGACCTCTACGCTTGCCGGGCCTGGTAGTTTTCCGATTCCTTTCCATCATCTTCTTCCTCTGTAGCGCCTACCACCTTCCTTGGAGGTTTCACTGGGCATTCTTTGAGGTGGTGACCCAATTTACTGCAGTATAGGCAAAACTGTAGCTGCCTCCTCTTGTCTCTTTCAACCTTGGTTAAAGGGGGTCGTACTCCTCCAATCTGCATGGGTTCTGTGGTTTTTTCAGATGGACGTTGAACATTATCTTTCGAACGTACGTACATGGCATGATTTTCGAATCTACTTCGGTCTGTTCTTCGATCCTGTAACCTGTGGTCCAACTGAACTATCAGGTTGATAAACTCTGCACAGTCTTTAGGTGCGTCTACCACTTGAGCAAGGACATCCTTCAGGTCTCCTCGTAGGCCCTGATGAAACAACATGGTTCTTTTATCTTCTGGCCACCCCACTTCTACAACCAGTCTATTAAAGGTGGCAATATAAGTCAGCAAATCTTGATTCCCTTGGCGGAGGGACAGGAGTTTGTTATCAAGAGCTTGTCCAAGCAAGTGTCGAGCAAATAACTTTTCCATCTCCTGTTGAAAACCCCTGAAGTTCCGCAGTAATGGGTCATCCCGGCTCACTAAAGTTACTGACCAGTCTGTGGCACTTCCACTCAAATATGATAACACGAAGTCCACCCTCACCTGGTAGTTTGGGAAAGCCCCAGGCCAAAAAAGAAAATGGAGGCGGCACTGGTTTATGAATGTTGCGTACCTTCTGGGGTCTCCATTAAACCGTTCTGGTGGTGCCAGGGGTATTGCTCCCGGCAACGTTATCTGTACTGGATTGACTGATGAGGGTGTAGCGATGGATGGGGCGAATCCGGGCAATGGAGCCTGCCCTGCCTGTGTTTGTAGTAGCTGTTTGCTTAGTTCATCAGTACGGTCTTTTGTGACTATTAACTCTGATTTTAAGGCATTGGTTTCCTGCCGGGCTGCGTGTACCTCAGCGCGTAATTGTCCCAAAAGCTGGGATAACTGATCAGTTTCAGATGTCTCCATGACGCCCAGGTGGATAAGGTTTAAAGGCTTCATGTTCTGTTACGCTCACCTGATTACCCCGGGGTTGTCTGGAAGGCTCTGAGATCTGGAACCCTGGATGCGGGGTTGCCCAGTGCTGAATAATGAATCTTAGTTATTTGTAGGGTGAGCTATCCGTCCTGCGTTTCTTGTGCAGGGGCGCTTGACGTTTGTTGGCGACCTGCCCGAGTTGCTTCACCGGTGCAGTACATCTTCCTTGGGCCCAGGCCTGCTCTGACCCCGAATCTGCTGGTAGGCGGGTAGGTTTGTTAATTGTAAGTCTTTGTTCTGTTTATGGTGGGAATTTGTTAATGTCTTTATCTCCTTCTTTTCAGGGCGAAGGTCTTGATGCTGGCGTGCCGGATGGAAGGGCATGTTTCTAGGTAAGAGAAAGCGCGAAGTGCAGCGCCTTTATTGTCTCTTAAAGCTAACCTGTGTTTTCTTCTTCTTCTCCTCACAGGCCGCTGTGGTGCTGCGAGTGGATGAGAGCGCGATGAAAAACAGGCCCCAGAATCCGTTAAGGTAAGTACAGCGCTGTGCGGTTGTTTCATATTAAAAGCGAACCTGAATATGTCTCTTTTCCTTTGCAGATGATGCTTTGGTTCTCCGGATGGAAGCGTGGCGTAGCGCGATGGAATTCAGGTAAGACTGATGGAATTCGATGTTTTGGAATCGCACATTCTAATATTGTTTTTCCCTTTCTCGTTATTGCAGGTCGCAATGTTCGAACAGCAGCTATGGTAGCGGTTCGTCGGAAGTCCTTAAGCTAGTACTCACGGGTGAGTGATGTTTCTTCTTCTCTTGGTTTCCTCAAATTGCAGCCCAGTTGAGATGCTGAGTGCTGCATGGCTTTTCTCAGGTAAGAGAGAATAATCTTGTTCTTGTTCTTGCAGGATTACAGGAAGATGCTGAAGATCAGGAGCTGGACACGGTGAGCGTCACACTGCTGGTTGCAGAATAACACGAAGCGTGTTCTGCAGTCAGGGTGTGGTTTATATAGCCCAGGTAAAGTAGTTCCAGGGAAAGTAGTTCCAGGTCTGCCACACCCAAAACACTAGACCACATGGCTTGGTTCTTAGAACTAGACTGTGTGGGTGCTTCCATGTTGGATTTAAAGGCCCATGTACATAAATGGGACATAGTTTGAACAGCCCTTCCTTCCTACATATGAGTCTGGTGCCAAAGGCACCAGGACTAGCTCCAGGAGCCCCTTTGCAGTGGTTTTAAGGCACTCAGGGTTCTGGTGTGAGCCTGCTTGTGGCACAACTTGTGCCCCCTCACAGTGGTCATGACAGCAGGGTGAACAATATCACTCTATGACATTTCACTGGACGGTGAACAATACCACTCTATGACATTTCACTGGACGGTGAACAATACCACTCTATGTAATCTCACTGGAGGGTGAACAATACCACTCTATGACATCTCACTGCAGGGTGAACAATACCACTCTATGACATCTCACTGCAGGGTGAACAATACCACTCTATGACATTTCACTGGACGGTGAACAATACCACTCTATGTAATCTCACTGGAGGGTGAACAATACCACTCTATGACATCTCACTGCAGGGTGAACAATACCACTCTATGACATCTCACTGCAGGGTGAACAATACCACTCTATGACATCTCACTGGAGGGTGAACAATACCACTCTATGATATCTCACTGGAGGGTGAACAATACCACTTTATGACATCTCACTGCAGGGTGAACAATAACACGCTATGACATCTCACTGGAGGGTGAACAATACCACTCTATGACATTTCATTGGAGGGTGAACAATACCACTTTATGACATCTCACTGCAGGGTGAACAATACCACGCTATGGCATCTCACTGGAGGGTAAACAATACCACTCTATGACATTTCATTGGAGGGTGAACAATACCACTTTATGACATCTCACTGCAGGTTGAACAATACCACGCTATGACATCTCACTGGAGGGTGAACAATACCACTCTATGACATTTCACTGGAGTGTGAACAATACGACTCTTTCACTGGAGGGTGAACAATACCACTCTATGATATCTCACTGGAGGGTGGACAATACCACTCTATGACATCTCACTGGAGGGTGGACAATACCACTCTTTCACTGGAGGGTGAACAATACCACTCTATGACATCTCACTGGAGGGTGAACAATACCACTCTATGATATCTCACTGGAGGGTGAACAATACCACTTTATGACATCTCACTGCAGGGTGAACAATAACACGCTATGACATCTCACTGGAGGGTGAACAATACCACTCTATGACATTTCATTGGAGGGTGAACAATACCACTTTATAACATCTCACTGCAGGGTGAATAATACCACGCTATGACATCTCACTGGAGGGTAAACAATACCACTCTATGACATTTCACTGGAGTGTGAACAATACGACTCTATGCCATCTTACTGGAGGATGAACAACACCACTCTTTCACTGGAGTGTGAACAATACCACTCTATGACTTCTCACTGGAGGTCCAACAATACCACTCTATGAAATTTCACTGGAGGGTGAACAATACCACTCTATGGAATCTCACTGGAGGGTGAACAATACCCCTCTATGACATTTCACTGGAGAGTGAGCACTGCCACTCTATGGAATCTCACTGGAGGGTGAACAATACCACTCTATGACATTTCACTGGAGGGTGAACAATACCACTCTATGGAATCTCACTGCAGGGTGAACAATACCACTCTATGACATTTCACTGGAGGGTGAGCACTGCCACTCTATGACATTTCTCTTGAGGGTGAACAATACCACTCTATGACATTTCAGTGGAGGGTGAACACCCTGACAAAGATTTGATTGCATTCAGTGGGCCTGAATCAAGAACGCACCTTTGGGGGCGGAGAAGGTCTTGCTTACTATCTATGCAAGGTTTTACAGTGATTAATGGTACTCGCCCTTCTGATAACCCGCCCAATTACACCCAGATGGGTAATGGAGGGAGTAGCATTTTGGACTATATGTTTGTTGCCAATTTGCCCACTATTGTGGTGGATCTGTGTGTGTACCCATGCCTGGACTCCGACCATTCCCCAACAGTGGCACATCTGGACCTATTGGTAAGGGGGTAGGGTCCGAGGTCCACGGGTCATCTAAGTGGCAAGAAGGGTTCAAATCGCATTTCGTGGAATGACCGAACTTTGGCCAGGGCCGGTCCGGCCGCAGGAAATGCTCTGGGTGCCTTTGTACTTGCTGAGGATGGGATGCCACGTGGATGATACCCCAGTTTGAGAAGGCTCTGGGCATTATCTAGGGGTGTTGCCTTTGGGTAGGGTGAGGTCTGGCCATAGGAATATTAAACGTCACGCGTATGATAGAGAAATGTGGGATAGAAAGAGGAGGCTGAGAGAACTGCGGGACATTGCTAAGTCTGAAGTGTCATCAGATGCGCACAGAGAAGGGCTGAGGGCAGCAAAACTCAAGTATCGTAAATGGCTGAAGCGCCATAAGTGCGTGACGGAATGTCTCCAGTGGCGGGAACTAGTGGCGTCCTCTCTCGCAAATGACACTCAACATTTCTGGAGGAACGTAAACAGGAAGGTACAGAAAAGCGGAACTCTGAATGGTATCTCAGAGCAGGCCTGGGTCCAGCAGATTTAGCAAGTCCTTGGCAGCACGCCTTTGGCCAATGAGGGCTGGAGGGCACCCGAGGCGAACTGGACATGTGGCTTGGGACCAAATGGCATTCTGGGAATATAGGAGCGAGTAAATCCTGCAGGGTGCCATCAATCCTCCACGTCCCTGTTGGGATATGCAGCAGCACCCTGAAGTCAGAGCCCGCTCTTTGGTCATAGGCCCTGCGTCGCCTCTTTTGTTGTATCGAGACAGTGCTGATGATTCCAAACTCCTGGCGTGATAGTATAATCGTGGCGATATTGAAAAAGGGCAGGCAGGGTGACCCGACCAACTACCACCTGCTTGCAATGCTGGACGCGCCTGCTAAAATGTGTGCCCGGGTCCTCTTGAAAGAACTTAAGGACTGGGCTGAAAGATTTGCATAATTCCTTTCAATCAAACTGGCATCCGGTAGAAGACAAACACCAGCATTAACGTCCTTGCTTGCACTTACCACCAGAATCAACAAGCGTGAATTAAGCAGCTCCCTGTCTACGCAGCATTCGTTGATTTTAGTGCCGCAGTTTGACCGCTGCACCGCACCAGGCTGTGGCGGAAGGTGACTAAAAATAACATTCCTCACGGGCTATTAAAATGATGACTCTATTCTACTCTCAGACCAGACTATACATTGGATCAGCAGAGGGGGGGGGGGGGGCAACTGCATGAACAGCTTTGAATAAAGGCCTCAAACAAGGCTGCACGCTTCCCCCATATTATTCAATCTCTACCTGGTGGATTTGGGTGAGGCCCTGGAAACCCTGACAGTTATCCCCCCTAAACTTGGATTGGTACCGATCCAATGGTTGGGATACACGGATGACCTCGTGATCTTAGATCTAACTCCGGTGGTCTGCAATCCTCACTGACTAAATTGAAGTCCTAAGCCGATAAAACTCCCTTGTGATAAATCTCGAAAACAATAATAGTGAGATTCGAAACAGGGAGTAGGAAAAGAAAAGTCCGATCCTGGGCAATTGATGGGAACAAGCCGGAGGTGGTGCCTTCCTACAAATACCTGGGCATGCATTTGATTCTAGGTTGGGTAGCATAACTCACTTTGAAGAAGTTAGACCGAGAACTCACGTGACCTTGGGGGGTATCCGCTCCTTTGCCAGGAAGGGCGGGGTTGGGGGGGACTTCTCAAGGGGAACTCTGGTGCAGCTTTATCAGTCTAAATTAACGTCCCTGATACTTTAAGGTGCTGAAGTCTGTATCTAGTCTAGATGAGCTGGCCAGACTGCAGAGATGTCTGTTAAGAGGTTCACTGTGTTTGCCCCCAACTCACAGTGATGGAGATGACTCTGTTGGAATGTACTGTGATGTCCATTCCATGTAGAGTCATTTTGAGCAGTTTGACCACTTTGTGGAAACTGTCCAATGCTTCGGCGGGCACCATCTTGCCACCGATATCTGATGCCTACCCCTCTCGAGCTTCCCTGATGGTGTCTAGCAATGTGGGTAAACGATACAGTACGGCTACTAAATGACTGTTACTGGCTCTGGTGAAATTACACTTTATATAAAAAGACTATGAACGCCATTTTAGTTCCCATGGTTATGAGCAGTCAGTGGTGAATCTTAGTACGAAAAACTCTGCTACAGAATGTGTGGCTTATATATTGACTAGGCAGGGACCTCCAACATATTTCCAACAATTTGTGGGCAACTACCTAGCTTGGGATTACATCAAACTAAAATTCAACAAGGGCAGAACTTCAGAGATTGAGGGTGCTTGGCATTGGCTACCGGGTGACGGTAGGGACTGCCGTCTATGCGGGGAAGGGGGCCTAGAAACTGTGGGACACTTGCTGTGTGTGTGCAAGTCCCTGTCCGTGTTGAGGGCGGGTGCGGTGCGGTCAGCGGGATTCATGGGAACTCTACCTGAAAACTTGCTGTGGAGGGAATTTATGAGCGGGTACAATCATTCTTACATGATCTATTTTGCTATATTTTGGAGAGAAATTGTGACCATTCTTAACACTTTAACCTGAATGGACTGATCACATTGTCTTATCATTAAATGGGCTTTATTTGGGATTTTACTTTATTTTGATTTATGCTGTGTAAAGTTTAATAAACGATTATCACAGAAAATAAAAACAATGTTAAAAAAATAGGCGCGTATAACAAGTTATGTAGATTAAGTGGGATCATGTGTAAGGTTTTGGAAATATAATTCACCCCGAGAATACATGTGTTTCTCTTGTGAATGTGGCTGTAAATTCTACTGTGTCCAACAACCAATATATTGACGTGGGAATTGAGCATTCCCTCCAAATGCCTGTTTACCTCAATCATCACGTGGCACAGCTGATATCCTACTCATGTCTAAACATGGCACACAAGAAATGAATGCACAACACTGACACACACCCGCCCCGTGGCACAAAGACTGGGCTATGCACCATTGAGGACTTGCACAGAACGAGTACACAGCAAATTATTCATTGCCAGACCATTACAGGAATTCTGGTGGACCCGAGGAGCATAGCCACGCAGAAGGGGCGGGTGTGTGACAGCGGAGGATCCAGTCACATGCGCCATCAAGAACATTTTCAGGATGCGGCTGGTCAGGTGACCATGCCCTTCCAGGCAGCAGCTCCAGGGACACCGTGTTCAGGAAGCTGCAGGTCAGGTGACCATGCACTTCCAGGCAGCAGCTCCAGGGACACAGTGTTCAGGATGCAGCTGGTCAGGTGACCATGCACTTCCAGGCAGCAGCTCCAGGGACACAGTGTTCAGGAAGCTGCAGGTCAGGTGACCATGCACTTCCAGGCAGCAGCTCCAGGGACACAGTGTTCAGGATGCGGCTGGTCAGGTGACCATGCCCTTCCAGGCAGCAGCTCCAGGGACACCGTGTTCAGGAAGCTGCAGGTCAGGTGACCATGCACTTCCAGGCAGCAGCTCCAGGGACACAGTGTTCAGGATGCAGCTGGTCAGGTGACCATGCACTTCCAGGCAGCAGCTCCAGGGACACAGTGTTCAGGAAGCTGCAGGTCAGGTGACCATGCACTTCCAGGCAGCAGCTCCAGGGACACAGTTTTCAGGATGCGGCTGGTCAGGTGACCATGCACTTCCAGGCAGCAGCTCCAGGGACACAGTGTTCAGGAAGCGGCAGGTCAGGTGACCATGCACTTCCAGGCAGCAGCTCCAGGGACACAGTGTTCAGGAAGCGGCAGGTCAGGTGACCATGCACTTCCAGGCAGCAGCTCCAGGGACACAGTGTTCAGGAAGCGGCTGGTCAGGTGACCATGCCCTTCCAGGCAGCAGCTCCAGGGACACAGTGTTCAGGAAGCTGCAGGTCAGGTGACCATGCACTTCCAGGCAGAAGAAGCTGCAGGTCAGGGCAGCAGCTCCAGGGACACAGTGTTCAGGATGCAGCTGGTCAGGTGACCATGCACTTCCAGGCAGCAGCTCCAGGGACACAGTGTTCAGGATGCAGCTGGTCAGGTGACCATGCACTTCCAGGCAGCAGCTCCAGGGACACAGTGTTCAGGAAGCTGCAGGTCAGGTGACCATGCACTTCCAGGCAGCAGCTCCAGGGACACAGTGTTCAGGAAGCTGCAGGTCAGGTGACCATGCACTTCCAGGCAGCAGCTCCAGGGACACAGTGTTCAGAAAGCTGCAGGTCAGGTGACCATGCACTTCCAGGCAGCAGCTCCACGGACACAGTGTTCAGGATGCAGCTGGTCAGGTGACCATGCACTTCCAGGCAGCAGCTCCAGGGACACAGTGTTCAGGAAGCTGCAGGTCAGGTGGCCATGCACTTCCAGGCAGCAGCTCCAGGGACACAGTGTTCAGGAAGCTGCAGGTCAGGTGACCATGCACTTCCAGGCAGCAGCTCCAGGGACACAGTGTTCAGGAAGCTGCAGGTCAGGTGACCATGCACTTCCAGGCAGCAGCTCCAGGGACACAGTGTTCAGGAAGCTGCAGGTCAGGTGACCATGCACTTCCAGGCAGCAGCTCCAGGGACACAGTGTTCAGGAAGCTGCAGGTCAGGTGACCATGCACTTCCAGGCAGCAGCTCCAGGGACACAGTGTTCAGGAAGCTGCAGGTCAGGTGACCATGCACTTCCAGGCAGCAGCTCCAGGGACACAGTGTTCAGGAAGCTGCAGGTCAGGTGACCATGCACTTCCAGGCAGCAGCTCCAGGGACACAGTGTTCAGGATGCGGCTGGTCAGTTGTCCATGCACTTCCAGGCAGCAGCTCCAGGGACACAGTGTTCAGGAAGCTGCAGGTCAGGTGACCATGCACTTCCAGGCAGCAGCTCCAGGGACACCGTGTTCAGGAAGCTGCAGGTCAGGTGACCATGCACTTCCAGGCAGCAGCTCCAGGGACACAGTGTTCAGGAAGCTGCAGGTCAGGTGACCATGCACTTCCAGGCAGCAGCTCCAGGGACACAGTGTTCAGGAAGCTGCAGGTCAGGTGACCATGCACTTCCAGGCAGCAGCTCCAGGGACACAGTGTTCAGGAAGCTGCAGGTCAGGTGACCATGCACTTCCAGGCAGCAGCTCCAGGGACACAGTGTTCAGGAAGCTGCAGGTCAGGTGACCATGCACTTCCAGGCAGCAGCTCCAGGGACACAGTGTTCAGGAAGCTGCAGGTCAGGTGACCATGCACTTCCATTCAGCAGCTCCAGGGACACAGTGTTCAGGATGCGGCTGGTCAGGTGACCATGCACTTCCAGGCAGCAGCTCCAGGGACACAGTGTTCAGGAAGCGGCAGGTCAGGTGACCATGCACTTCCAGGCAGCAGCTCCAGGGACACAGTGTTCAGGATGCGGCTGGTCAGGTGACCATGCACTTCCAGGCAGCAGCTCCAGGGACACAGTGTTCAGGAAGCGGCTGGTCAGGTGACCATGCACTTCCAGGCAGCAGCTCCAGGGACACAGTGTTCAGGAAGCGGCAGGTCAGGTGACCATGCACTTCCAGGCAGCAGCTCCAGGGACACAGTGTTCAGGAAGCTGCAGGTCAGGTGACCATGCACTTCCAGGCAGCAGCTCCAGGGACACAGTGTTCAGGAAGCTGCAGGTCAGGTGACCATGCACTTCCAGGCAGCAGCTCCAGGGACACAGTGTTCAGGAAGCTGCAGGTCAGGTGACCATGCACTTCCAGGCAGCAGCTCCAGGGACACAGTGTTCAGGATGCGGCTGGTCAGGTGACCATGCACTTCCAGGCAGCAGCTCCAGGGACACAGTGTTCAGGATGCGGCAGGTCAGGTGACCATGCACTTCCAGGCAGCAGCTCCAGGGACACAGTGTTCAGGAAGCGGCAGGTCAGGTGACCATGCACTTCCAGGCAGCAGCTCCAGGGACACAGTGTTCAGGAAGCGGCAGGTCAGGTGACCATGCACTTCCAGGCAGCAGCTCCAGGGACACAGTGTTCAGGATGCGGCTGGTCAGGTGACCATGCACTTCCGCAGGTCAGGTGACCATGCACTTCCAGGCAGCAGCTCCAGGGACACAGTGTGACCTGGGTCAGCTACCCAGCCCACCAACTATTTCACTAGCCTTGCTTAGACGTCCTCAGCAAAGGATGGATGAAGACAAGGAGCTCAACAGTTTGTGTCTGCTTGGGCGCGATTGGGCTACACACCTGTTCTTCCGCCCTCACACACCAGGAAGAGATCACCTTATGTCTCCTGCCACCACAACCCGTCCCCATCCTCTGCAAGGATCACACTGCCAAGTGTCGGAGCTGCCGTGGACAGTCACCGTGACGAATCTCATCAACACCCCCATGCACCCCTACCACATGCCCTAGCTACATCCACCTGCCCCCTTATGATGATTCAAACCAGCTCTATGGTCGCTCACGCTGCCCACATTGCTGGCCTTATGTTCTACAATGAGTTTTCATGATCTTTTATCACAGAATTCTGATTCTCACCCACCTCCTCCCACATCTTAGACAGCCACCCACCTCGTGGTTACTGTATCCAACATACTGTCTGCACTCCTGTGGCAGCCATCGATAAGATTGATTGGTCCTATACGGTAGGTCCTCTCACCTGGACCTCCTGGGGCCCCCGGCTAAGCCCCCTGCACTGTCAGTCTCCTCCGTCATTCGACCAATGAAGCGAGTGCCAGTTGCTGCTTTTGCCGCCATCTTCATTCCTCTCTCACTCCTGCCACTGACTCTCACACAGACACAGCCCTTGCTAACTTTCACCTCTCCATCTCCAACCCTCTGGACATCCTTGCCCCCGTCATGAGGATCTGCATGATGTCTGCCTCCAAGCGTAGCACCAGGTATGACGCTGGCCTGGCTTCTCTGAAATGCAAGTGCAGAGCAGGTGAGTGGAAGTGGGAGGCCTCAAGCACATCTACTGACAGACCGGCCGGCCGTCTACTCCAAAGGCATTACCTACTCTCCATCCACTCAAAGAAGAAGGCGTATATCTAAGCCTGCCTCTCTGGGGCCACTAACAACACAGCTCCCCTTTTCAAAATCTGTAAGGAACTCGCCAATCCTACTGCAGTCTCCATTTTGCTTCTGCCTTCCATGACCCTCTGCGCTTCACTGGCCTCTCATTTCATTCCTAAAACTCTGGACATCCTGTTCTCACTTTCCTCTACACCACTCCCTTCTCCCTCACCTGCTCTTTGCCCTCCCTTGGCCGCCCTATCCCTCCCCTCCTACTCCTTTTTCTCTCCCATTGCACCTGATGAGGGCTCTAGACAAGTCCAATCTATGAAAGTATCATCCAAACAGGTGCTCCCCTGCACCTCCAGTGCTATCAAAGACAACATTGCCTCCCTTGCTCCAGCCTTGGCCGATTTCTGTAATCACCCCTTTGCCACTGGCTCCTTCCCGCTACTCCTCAAGCACTCCCTTCTGCACCCTCTCTTCACCTCCTGCCTGGATAACTACTGCCCTATCTCCATTACCCCCTTCCTGGGCAAACTCTTGGAGCAGCTGGCCATCTCCCATCTTATCCTCCACACTCAATCCATTGGTTGTCTCCACGACCACCAGTCTCGCTTCAGAGCAGCCAGATACACGGAAACTGCACTCCTACTGCAATACCCTCAGCATCACAGACCTGGCTCTGGACTGGTTGACATCCTTCCTCTCTGACTGACCTTGCCAGGTCCAACTGGGCCCTTTCCTCTCCTCCACCTCACTCTTCACATGTGGTGTCCTCAGGGCTCTGTCCTCTTGCCATGGCTTTTCACCATCTACCTTTCTCCTCTAGTCCCTTTGATCGCCACCTTCTCTCCTACCTTCCAGTGTTATGCAGACAACATGCAGCTCTCCATCAAGCTTCCCTCCACTGCCTTCTCTTCTTCCTCTCTCATTCCTGACTTTCTGTCTGCTGTTTAGGCATGATGCACTGCTAACGATCTCTGCTTTAATGCCAGTAAGACTGAGATCCTTCTCATTGGGACCCCAGCGCCCTTCTTCCCTCCCTCTCTCTGGCTGCCCTCCATGGGCCCCCTCCCCCGACCCTACTATGAGGTAAAAAACTTTGGTGTCATCTTCAACCCCTCTCTCTCCTTCTCTCCTCACATCACAGACCTCGCCAAGAAGGCCCACTATCAGCTGCACCTCCCTTTCCTCACCTTCCTCCAGAAACTCAATGTCTACAGAGCTCTGGTCCTCTCCAGGCTGGACTACTGCAATAGCCTCTTCTTCAATCTGTCTAATTCCTCCCTTTGCCCTTTCAACTAATCCAGAATAGGACTGCAAGACCTATCCTTGGCCTCGAGCCCAGGGACTGCATCTCTCCAGCTCCAAAATCTCTCCACTGGCTCCGGGTTGCTGCAACGATCAAGTTCAAGACCCTCTGCATCATCGATTATCATATTTGACTCCACACTTTCCTTCTCCGCACACATCTCTGACGTCTCTAAAAAGTCAAATTCCGTACTAGGGGTGTCACGGTATTAGTTTTATGACGGTACAATAACCTTCTTGCCAAATGACGGTATATCATGGTTATCGCGGTATAGCAGGTGGAGTTAACTAATCTTAACAAATATTTTCTAAAAGGTCATAAATTGTCAGGTTTATCATCACAAACAAAACCAGGCACCCAGGGCCAGAATTGGGCTTTTCAACATACTTTCCACTGAAATGCCACCCCTTTCTTCCACCAAACACACACACATGTGGCGAGGAGGAGGGGCGGGGGGAGCCCTGCTGTGACTGGCAAAGCAAACTGAATAGCTTTTCTTAAGTGGTCATTTAGGCTTTTAGCTTCCCCAGTGGCTACTGGTGAAGATGAACATGTTGCCATCTTGATAATCTGCATGCCACAGATCAATGGAGTCTGATGGTAGTATACGCTTGTGCGCATACACACACACACGCACTCTCTCTTTACGTTACAGCCTTTAGTTTACTTGCGGGCCAAAAGGTGTTCAGTAATCACAGACATGTTACCCTTTGGTATGGCAGCAGGGAATACCCACAGAGATGATTACATTTCACAGTGTGACT
Source organism: Ambystoma mexicanum (assembly GCF_040938575.1). Lineage (NCBI taxonomy): Eukaryota > Metazoa > Chordata > Amphibia > Caudata > Ambystomatidae > Ambystoma > Ambystoma mexicanum. The sequence continues at coordinate 17,520,628 of NC_090931.1, read as the reverse complement.
TATTATATGTAAATTCAATGAAAGAACCAGGCAAATCCCCCATTGTCATATGTTTAGAAAACATTATCCATTATAAATATATAAACCCCAAAGCCACCAACCCAAAGTCCCGGGAGGATAGCTCAGCGGCAACGTGCGTGCCTTGGAAGCAAGACAACACGAAGCAACACAGGTTCGATCCCTGGGTCTGCGCTTAGAAACCTCTGGGTGCTTGAGTGCGTTATAAATGCGCAACAAAGACAAAAACAATTACGCAACTAAATAAACAAAATCAATTTCTTTAACAGCGCCTCGATGCCCGCAGGCTGTGTGAGTGCTTTAAAAAAAATGTACATAAAAAAAACCTCTTCCTTCTTGGCACTGTATTTATTCTTCCTATTGCCAACATATTGCTTTTGTGTCAGGCAGGTGTGGTTTATGGAATGGCATTAAAAACTGCTCAAACTGAAACTACTTAGCAGACGGCACATCTAACAGTGCAAGACCAAGACTGTGCAGCACTTGCTTACTGCAGCCTTTCCAAATCAGATTGAAAAGCCCACTTAACGGTATGAACGGTATACCGGTATAAACAATGTGACGGTTATTATTGTTCAATTAAGTGGTTCACGGTATCTTTAACGGTATACCGTAATACCGTTACATCCCTATTCCGTACTACACCTCCTTACAGGTACTCTGCCTTTCCTCTCCTTCCCCCAGAAGCTCAAAGTCTCCCAAGCTCTGGTTCTCTCCAGGTTGGACTATTGTAACAGCCTCTTTCTAAATCTACCTGCCTCCACTCTCCGCCCTTTACAACTAATCCAGAACAGGACTGCAAGACTTGTCCTTGGCCTCAAGTCCTGTGATCGTATCTCTCCAGCTCTGAAATACCTTCATTGGCTCCCAGTGGATGCAAGGATTACATTTAAAACCCTCTGCATTGTCCAGAAGGCTTTATGGGGCCTGGGACAGAAATGCCTTCAACTATCCCTCCGTAAATACCTCCCTTCTCGAGCCTTTCGCTCCTCTACATCTAACTTCCTCAGGGTTGGGCGTTTTTCAAAGAAACAAGCTGGGGGTAGATCTCTGTCCTTGGCTGGGGCCTCCATTTGGAACAGCCTCCCAGCCACCCTGGAACTTGAGGAGAACCACCTCCGGTTCCGGAAGCACCCCAAGACCTTCCTCTTCGCTTCTGCCTTTGCCCCTCTTCTCCCCTGCTGATTTGTTTCTCTCTCTCGGCACCCTGCACCTGGCCACCCTCTGTCCTTCGCGACAAGGTACCTGTACACCTTGCCACCCTCATGCACTGCCTTTGGGCTGCCCTTGGCACTGGGATCTGTACCCATACAGTCCCCCACTCTTCCTCTGCACTTATGAGATATACCCTATCTGACTAATCATGCACTTGCCACGTGTCTGGCTGCACTACCTTCTTGTCTGCATTTATTTATTTATTTATCACACTTATTATTTATTCTGTTCTCTTCTCTGTCCGCACTTTCCACTTCTCCCCCTCCACGCACTTTACCCCTTTTCCCTTTTCCATGCACTTGCGCGTTTTTATTGTAAATGGGCCTAGTAAGATCGTATTTTTGTTCTCCCCTGTTCCCCTCCCTTTGCTTGTTCACGATCTGAAACACTTGTGTATGAGGACGATATAAATAAAATATCATATCATATCCACAAGTCTTTCTGGAGCCTGGGACCGCACTGCCTCCAACTTTCTCTCCCTAAATACCTCCCTCCCTGAGCCCTTTGTTCTTCTAGCTCCAACTCTCTGCAGATCAGGCGCTTTTCCAAGCATAATGTGGGGGTAGATCTCTTTCCTCCGCAGGTGCCTCCCTTTGAAATGGCTTCCCTGCCCGACTTGAGATAGATCGCTTTAAGTTACAGAAGCTTCTCAAGACCCTCCCTTTCTCTTCCTCCTTCCCTCTCCCCCACCCCTGCTAATGTCCCCCTTACCTCTTTTTGACTCGCTGCCTGGTTCCTTTTGATTTGTACAGGGCACCTGGCCCTCCCTGACCAGTCTCCCCTGCACTTCGTCTCCCCCAATGCCGCCCTCCCAAACTACACTTGCTCTTCCCGGGGTCCCTCCCCCTGCACTAGCCTGGCTGGTCCTGCACCCCTTGAGTCCTTCCAGCCACTAACCACACACTTAGCACGTGGACCTTCTTTCCCTTGCACTCTCTGCATTCCCCTGGCCCATGTCCACCTGGCCTCCCCTTAGCACTCGACAAACTCATGGGCCCTGTTCCGCCTGAATGGCACTTCCCCCTCCCATCTCCCCCGCACTTCTTGTTACTTCCTTTGCACGATCCAAATGCCACAAGGCCGAGTAGGACCGTTTTTTGTTTTTCCTCTTCCCTGTCCCCCCTCCTTCTTTTGTCTTGATGCGCCTTCAAACACCTTTGCTGAATAGGCGCATTATAAATACCCAATAAATAAATAAAATAAAATAAATAAATCTGGTGCCCACAACTAGCTCTTTTGCATCCCTCTCAACCCGGTTCCCCCTAAAACAAAACGATCCATTCACCTTCCACTTCATCTACAGGCCTCCTCACGGGAGTCATCAGCGACTTCTCCAACCTTCTCCAACCTTCTCTCCTCCATAACAGTTCCCTTCTCTAATAAGCTCTTTCTGTGATGCTTCAGGGTCCGTGTCTCAACCAGCAAAACACCTGCGAGACTCGTTACTCTTCCTGACCAACTTCATGGACTTCAAACAAATCGTACCCCCCCCCTCACATAAGAAATGCCACATGCTCGATCTCACCTTCACCTCCTCCCTGCTCATGTCCTGCATTGACCCGCTTCACCGGCCACGTCGTGATCCGGCTACAGAAAGGCTAAACACAGAGTGATTGAACGCTGCTCTCTCAGGACCTTCCCAACAGACACTCGAGAGGCAACCTTTGCGACATTCCCCCATCACAGGGAATTCCTGGGCCCTTCTGGAACCATTCAAGCACTACGCCAAGCAGGTTGTCGATGCCCACGTGCCCGTAAAGCCTAGCCCATCCGCTGCATGGTACACACCCAATCTCACCTCCACTAAATGCTTGATTAAGTCATTGGAAAACCAGTGGCGCATAAACCGCAGCTCAGTGGATCCACATCCGTCAAATCCCTGTGTACTAAATGCAGACACATAATGGCCAAACCCAATTGCCTTTACCACGCCTCCGCCATCCAGGCAGCCTCTCACAGGACCGAAGCCTTATTCAAAGTGTCCCAGCACTACGGCAAGCCCACACCTGAAACCCAGTTGCCAGCTTCACAGGTACAATGAGGCGTAGTCCATAGCAGCCACAGAATCAATCCTTTGTAGTAAGCACCATGAACACAATCAGAACAAAATGGACAAAGGGCTGCTTTCCACCCCCTCCCGCACACTCCCTTTCATTGTAAAGTTTGTAGAAAAAGTTGTTATGACCCAACTATTGGCCTCTTCAATGACTACCAAGATGGCCAGCGTGCAAGTGATGGACGACGCATTGCAATTCATCGAGCAGTGCAACTCGTGCCTCTTCTTCCTCTTAGGCCTCTTGGCTGCACTTGATACCATTAACCATCTGACACTTTTCGAAGTCTTGTCTGACAGAATGGCTTCTTTGGGATCATTCTAAAATGGTTTGCATTCTAACATCTATATGGAACCTCTGGGAATTCGCCTAAAAGACCGCAACACAACCATTCATCAATTTGCCAACTATACCCAGTTGTACCTCAAGGCCAAAGGCTGTGTGAGTGCCTGGCCACCATCCAAATCTGCATGTCAAATGCCTACCTTAAACCCACAAAGGCCACATCATGCTCATTGGTCCAAGCGTGGCTTGGCGATATGCAACTGCAAGGATTTACCCACAGCTGTCACTCAGCCAAATTCCTAGTCTTCATAGTTGACAGCAGCCTCTCCTTCCAAAAGCACATAGCCAAAAAAAGCCCAAACGGCCTGGAAAAAGATTGCCGCACTATGCAAATCCAAACCTTAATCCCACCTTTCGACCTGCACAGTGTATCAGGCTCTCATGATCTTCTACACAGATGGGGGAAACACCCTCCAATTCTCACAGCCAAGCATCTGACCGCCCCCCTCCAAGGCTGTCCACCATGCCGCAGCACAGTTCATTAGAAGACGCCCGCAAATTCGACCACATCTCTTTCTGCCTGAGTGAGCTTCCCTGGCTCCCATTCCCCTCCAGTCTTGATGTGCACCCCAACATAACTTGTGGATAAACTCCATGCCTCGGGAGGCTCCAGCACCTACTCTAGCAAATTCTTCAAAAGGTACTGTGCAGTGTGTGGGGTGCCTGAGACTGTGGGGCATTTTTTGCTTAGGTGTGAGAGACATGTTGTGGAGAGAGAATTGATGAGGGTTCGGTTGTCTGCGCTGGGTGTGGCTGAGATGAGTGGGAAGGCTTGCTGGGAGGTGACGGGGTGAGAGGCAGGAGGAGGAGCAGTGTGTTGTTGGATTTTGTGAGACAGACGGGGCGGTGGGAGGAGTTGTGAGTGTATGTGGGCTATGTGTTGATTGGTGGGTTAGTGCACATCATCCTATTGGAGGGGAAGCGCCTGCGTGGGTCCGCCCACACATTCAGTAATTTAGAAGAAGAAGAAGGTTGTAGCCAAAGGTGGCCTGCATATAGAGGTCCTGCAAACATCTTTCTCCTGCCGAGCCCCCGACCCTCAAGAAATGTATGTCTGCAGACTCGCAACACACCCATTATCCTCCAGTTCCACAAAATGCTAAAAACATCACGGCTAAATCCATGGTTTCCACCCTTCCGCCAACAGTACTGCACACCGGTCCACAAACGCCATGCTCGATGCTGCCCTCTACACTCTGCGAAGCACCCACTGCTCTCCAGCTAGGTTTCTGCTAGAAATGATGACTCACACCTGGATGATTCACATGAAACCACACAGCAGGTAGCACCCACACGGGAACAGTCAGCACCAGCAGCCCCAGTGCATTTAGACACGAGTGGAACCTGCACTGGGCTCACTGGGTGCTCAGCATGTAGTGATAAGGATGGCATGCATTTGGGATCTGCACTCCTGCTATCTGTGGGTTCACGAGCACCGGTGGCATGTACGCCTTCACTCGAAATCCATAGAGTAGTCCAAATAAGGGCAGGGACGGTGCTCACACCTCTTTGTGTACCCAATAAGCCCTCTCATTAGTTCTTACACACCTGAATCTTAGCAAACCTGGGCTCCCGCGCGGCCACCTACCTTTTCTCCATGTTTGATGCGCTTTCCTCAGCTTCATTGTGAACATGTGGATGATGAAGAGAAGGGTCAGAATCAGGAAGCCCACCAGGATGACCAGCAGAATGCCATTTTTGCTCATGCCCTCCATCTTGTACATCTCTGCAATTGAAAAGAAGACTCTTGTTGTAACAGGATTCAGGAGTGAGCACTGCTGGAGAAGGGAGTGTGAAGCGTGGTCCAGTGCGGCAGGCCCGGGTTTGGCTGCAAGTGGCAGGAAGGGCCTATAGAGCAGTACATTCCCAAGGACACTGGGCTTAGTGCCGGAGCAGAGGTCGCAGGGGTGAGCCCGACACATCCCAGATAATGCCGCAGGACTAGCGGCCCTGCATGGATAGCCCTTGATCTACCTCTAGCCCCTCCCCCATCTTGCATCTCTTCTTGAGACTATCAAGCAAAATATGGACATTTGAAACTTCTCCTTTGAGTTTAGCCCCTCCCTCCACTCCTCCGACCGCAAACTCCTCTTGCTTCTATTCCTTTGCGCTCCCTTCCAGACTACTCTTTTCTACAGGAGTGGGGATGGAGGGCTGCGCCACAATTTCCCCTTCCTTCTTATACTAGTTACGGACAATGGGCATCCAAATCCATGTTTCGTGGTTCTTACTGGCCACTTAGCCGTAGTCCATGGAGAGCAAAGGAATAAAACTCAATAATACGTTGCCTCCTGAGCGATGCTTTAAACCCGGCCCTCGGTACCTGCACTTCTTATTCTTGAGCATTTCAATGTCTGCACTTCTCAAAGCCTGAAAGAGAGTACCAGTACTCAACTATGCGTCTAGGTGAAAGTCAACGCTTTTCACTGGACATTATCGCAACTTAAAGGACTGAGGGTCTGTAGCCTTTGCTGGGGAATATATCACAAGAGGGGGTAGCCGCCTAACGATAGTTGAAGCATACTCATGGTTCTGTATGCCATTATTAGAAAAAAGAGGTGGTTGTGGTGTTAACAGAGATCACCACTGGTACGTACTTGTGACTAAGTCTAAGGGACACCATGGGGTAGAGGCTACAGGCACATTCATTTGTACATGTAAGCACATAACTGAAAGAAAATAGTAAGCTTTACGTAGTGCAAATTTATTACAACAACAAGCTCTAGGTATCAGGCCAACAACAATCAAGGTAGGGTAACTTGATACCTTAAGGAGCAAACAAATAACATTATTAAAGCATGTACCCTAAAAAGGTCTTCTGCAACATTGAGGTTCCAGCAGTGTGAAGAGTATGGGAATCAAGAAAAATCAAAAGATGACATAGAAATTCATTTACAACAGTTTGATAAGGTGCACAATAAAAGTAGACTGCAGTGAAACATAAGCAAATCTGATAGGCACGAATTTCTAGTGCAAGCGTAAATATCTAGAGGAGATGCTCGTCCCTAGTCTGTTCACTATAGATGACCGGAATGTCTGGCTTGGAAGCTCAGTGAGGGCGCTTCTTTTTTTCATTGAAAGCGCTGCTCCTGAGCTTTTGGGTGTATCTACGTAACCGCAGACACCTGAGTGCGGGACGCTGAAATCTAGAAATTCCTTTGTATACATGTTAGTGTTTCAAATGTAGTATTTGTACAACATTGATGTGGTGTCCGCACATGCCCAAGTCACATGAGTGAGGGGGGACCCGCCTCACCTGACGAGGGACAGATAGGGATTTAATAAAAAAGCAGTGATGGCCGGAAATGGGCGGAGCCGAGTACGATCTGAACGTGTGTGGTGCTATTTTGTTAGCGCTCCGCATTCCCAGTGACTGCGTGCACAGCGCACTTCTGGCCTCCCTGCTAGCATCCGGAGGCCAGAGAGGAGGTATCACACTTCAGATCATGATTGCAGAACATATTACATAAATGGATACATTATTACACAAGTAATTTCAAGCTCAAAATCATAAAGGACATTTTACAGCTCAACAGCAAAATGACTTTTTATTCAAACCTAAGTTCTCTTGAATCTCTTTAGAAATGTGAAATACTACAGTTAGTTAATAGCAAACGCCAATTGCAGCGTTTTAGTTATCTCTATCTTGTCGCTCAAAAATATCATTAACAATTTGAGAGTGGTTCTCCATAGCCCCGTTGAATCTCGGCACTTAGCACAGGGCCATCATCTTCTTGTATATTACTTGATATCCTGTAATGCCGCTTTGATAAAACGTTGTGTCATCTCAACAATTCCTGCTGCTGAGATAAGATTACTAGCAAACGCGATTGCCGTTTGCTATTAAGTATCTGTAGTATTTCAAATTTCTAAAGAGATTCAAGAGAACTTAGGTTTGGATAAAAAGTCATTTTGCTGTTTGTTTGCATTTCTTGTAGTAGGATGAGACAGGTTGATTCCTATACGGAGGTGTGAATAGGATTAATCCAAATCTCTCTCTCTCTGTTATGTATAGCTACTACAACCAGAGATAGAGGCCGAATGATTACTAATTAGAATCATGTGTATTTACATTAACAGTCCAAATTAAATAAATAGGGAATGGTTAAATGCGTATATCTCTAATATGGTGTATTATATTTTATCTTTTAGGTGGTGTAACTCGCCCTACTTGGTTAAATGGGAATGATGTAATTCTCATATATGGTCCTGAAGAAGGTTGCTTTATTGAGTGGACGAATCTATGGCAGTCCAAATAGTCAACCGAAACATATGTAGACTTTTTTGATTCCGTGGAATTGAATAAACACAGATAGTACCATCTGCTATGGAGGTGGAGGACAATTGCACTGTGAATTAAATTGTATGTTGACCAATCGGTTAACAAACCAAGTGTGATTTATACATGTTTTAAGATATTGAATGGATGGTAGAAGTGAATGTGTGTGAGTTAAATTGGAATAAGATTTTGAGATATGTTTTTTTTTAATTTATTTGTTCATTTGTGTTTAATCGTGATGAACAATTTTTACAAACTTAGTGCATGTTTTCCTTTGTTGTCACATTTCCCTTTTTTTTGCTAATGCGGCCTTGAGGAGCTCTGTCCTCTTTGTACCAGTTTTGATCTGCGGCCTTTCCGTCTAGGTCCAAATCATACAAATATTTTGCTGTTGCTAATGTCAGCGATGTGGAATCTCCGCTCATCATCCGATTCCACTGAACATTGTCAGTTGTCGTCTGATGTTTGAGTCTGTGTGGCCGAAGATAAATTGTTCTTAATTTATCTGTTCCTGGACAGAGAAGGAGTAGATGCCGCACTGTCTCGATGTTTTGTGTAACTGAGCAGTAACGGCATGTGTTGTTTTCAGCTTGTTTTCGGAAATATAAGACTTCGTTCGTCTTTAGGACGTTCAGGCGTGCTCTTAAAAAGATTGATCGCAAGTGTTTATTCAGAGATTTCTTTAGATAAGTTCTCACCTCGTCTATTTTTTGAGTGTTGAATGTCAGATGTGATGAGGATGTGTATTCACTTGCTTTATCCAGTGTATCGATCCAGTCTTGAGTTTTCAATCTGTCCTTGATTTTTCCAGGGATTTTTTCGATGTCCCATTCCGAACACCTGATTTTTTCGGCCAGGTCGAGTTGTTTTTCGTACCATGTGGTCAACACCTGGGTCTTTTCACTTACCATTTCTCTGTAGATGATGTCTAAGATTTCCGGGCGAGGAGTTCTCAGTATTTTTCCCAGGAATAAAAGACTGTTTCTTTTGATCACGTATTTCATTGAAGACAGACTTAGCTCTCGTCTGATTACTGCTATAGGTGTCGAATTAGGCAGCTTCAGTACTTTACGCCAAAATAGGCCCTTGAGTCTGTCTCACAGTGTGGCAGGAAGTTGTAGCATCACTTCGGCTCCATATGTTATTGCCGGCGTGGCTTTTGTTTTGAAAAAGTTTATCACCGGCAGAAGCGTAAATTTGCTATATTTTCTGTCTAGAATCTGAGCTTGTGCTGCAAGTGTTTTTGTCTTTGCGAAAAGATGTTCCTGCATAGAAATTTCAATTTTGCTGCGGCAGATTTTGACTCCCAGGTATGCGAAGCTTTCTACTGTTTCCAATTTCACGGAATTCACGAACCAATGGTGTTTTTTTGTTGCTGATTTTGGCTTTTCGATGATCATGATCTTCGTTTTGTTTGTGTTGATATCCAAATCGTTTTATTTTAGGTAGGCTGAAAAGCTGTCTAGTTGGCGTTGTAGGCCTATGGCAGTTTGGTCCAACAAGATTATATCGTCGGCGTAGAGCAACCTTGTAACCTTGGATTCACCTATTTTGGGAGGAAAAGAACGGATGTCGTTTTCTGGATCCACAATGTCGGCCATATAGGCTTTGTATAAGGCAGGGGCCAAAGGGCAGCCTTGCTTGACCCCTCTTGTTGTCTTCATGGCTTTTGATAGTAGGCCGGCCCCGTTTAACCTCACTCTCACCGAAGTTTCACTTTATAGCGCTCTGATCGGTGCTATTATGGAAGGGGGACATTTTGATCTTTCAAGTTTCTTCCACAGTCTTTTTCTATTTACCCGGTCAAAAGCTTGCACTAAGTCTATGGAGGCAATGAATGTTGATGATTTGCCTTCCCAAGCTCTTGCCTTCAAAATACTGATCATCATGATGTTGATCGATGTTCCCAGGTTCTTTTCAAATCCAGATTGGAACGGGTCAACCGTTTTGGCTTCTTATTGCCATTCTTTCAGACCATCCAGAATTAGTGATCCGAATAGCTTCCCTATGACGTCCAGTAAAGCTATCGGCCTGTAGTTCTTTGCATCACTCTTTAAACCCTTTTAAAAAATTGGGACGATACTAGCTGTTTTCGAGGTTTCCGGGATAGAACTTGTTTCAAGGCATGGATTGAATATCTCCATGATCAAAACAGCCCAGGGTTTATATTTTTTTCACAATTATTGCTTTGTTGTAAGTGATTGACCAGTCACTCTCGCCCTTGGTTGTCGCTTCGTCTTCTCCAGTGGTTTCAGATAAATTGTTAAAATGTTGCACCCATTTTTCCTCGCTGACACTATTTGAGATAGTCGTGTCCGTTATCGCAGTTGAGTTTTTAACTAGAGACCAGAAGTCTTTGGAAGATCTTCCGCAGACTGCTCTCAGCATAGTCTCTGCATCATGTTGGCAAGGCTTTAGAAATGGTATTTTATAATTGTATATGATAATAAATTAAATTGGAATTTAAAGAGTCACATTTATTGGTATTTATGAAAAGATAAATGTATAATATGTACCATTCCCTAACCCACTTCTTAGGTGGCCTGGGAAAGGCCATCGCTTTTGGATCCCGACCCTGGGGGTGGAGACGTGAGGGAGGATCACCTGGGTGGAGGCACTTGGGGAGTGGGGAGTGGGGAGAGGATGTCTTTGTGTGAGACACAGTATCCCCCTTTCCCTTGTAAAAAGGAACCCTATATACCCCATGCCTTTATAGGCTATCATCAGTCTTTGTCAAAACCCTCAGCCCTGATCCCCACTGGCAAGCCCATTGGCCAGGTGGAATCAGGGCTCGGATCACTAATAAGGCCTGGCATCCACTTCTCAGGCCATCTTGGGGCCAGTCCTGGCACCTTTGGTGCCAGGCTCATCAGTAAGGAAAGACATCTGCTGGAGGAACTACTTTATTTAGGCTTTCAGCCAACATGGAGGCATCCACATAGCTTGATTCCTAGAACCAAGCTATGCGGTCTAGTGTTTTGGGTGTGGTGGCCCAGGGACTTCTTTACCTGGACTACTTTAGAGTGGCTATTTAAACCACACCTGAACAAGACAACACGCTTTGCGTTACTTTGCTTCTAGCAACGTGACGCTCACCGTGTCCAGCTTTCTCACGAGGCTGGTGAATTCCGGACCTGCAGAAAAACCAAGAACATCGTTAGCAGCAGAATCTTACCTGCATTCATCATCCTTCACTGCTCGCAGCTCCTGGGCAGCTCTGTTGGTGGAGTTCTCCGCCCGGATCGAAGGACCTGAGAAAAGGAGAAAGACATCATTAAAGGAGGTAGTCTTACCTGGTTGCTTGCTTTTTGGCCGACATAGCTCCGGAACTCCATCTGCGCTGGGAACTCACCGCGACCTACGAAAAGAGAAAAGCACAGGTCAGTGAGGACAAGACATCGCTGCGCTACGCAAAGCGCCTCCTTACCACATCACAGCGCTACAGTGCGCCATCATCTCCCGGTGAGAACCAGCACATCCAGTACTCCAAGCGGACACTCTGTGCTCCTAGGGAGATAAAAAAAGAGACATTTAGAACAGAGAAAAGGCATGCAAGAATTACAACGCCATCAATCGCAATAAGACCTACCTGAAAGACACTACAAGGGCAGCAGTCAGTGAAGTAACTGGACCGCCCACGCCCACAAAAGACAACGCACCCCTGCCCAGAGAGCAGGACGGAGAGCCCACCAATTCCGACAACCAGGTGAGAACAGAACCTGGAGGGGCTGGAAACACAAGGGAGGTGGGGGAAAACTTACCTTGGTCGCCCAGTTCTGATATAGTCTTCATTTCCAGGCAGAATCCCATCGACACCGAGACCGAATGTTCCCGGGAATCATTGGGAAGGGCACCAACGACCAACTGGCTGGGTGGCGTCCCCGTGGATACCAGGTGAGCGTAAAAGTCTTGGGACCTTTCTGCCACCCAAAGTGTCCCACATCCATTTCCCTTTAAGAGTGAGATGAGGAAGAAACAACTGGGAGTAATGCACACTTCCACTCATTCACACCACTTTGGTACTGAGACGAGGAAGAGAGTTATGGAGGAGTACTGTTGTAAAAGTCAGGCATGTCCAGCTGTAACGCTCACCTGATTCCCGCAGAGGCGCCGGTCTTGACTGGGTGAATGCCGTATCTTCAAAGGTGATGTGTAACACACGGTTGGCTCTTTGGGCTGGACCTCTGTGCACTGTATGTCTGACTCGAAGATTAAGATGTCTGCAGATAGAAAATATGGGATTAATGAACTGGGGTTATTGGGTGCCTCTCTCCTCTTCCCTTTCTCTTCTCCTGTAGAACCCCAAAGGTTAACGCCCTCACCTTAGGTAAGTGAACGCCGAGCTCTCCATCTGCCTCGGGGCAGGGTGCCGTAACCAGTTTCTTCACTGGATAAGGGTGCAGGCCTCTTGACCTCAGAGGACTGCTGTCCGTCGTTAACTGCACGAACGGTAAGTTCTGGGCACTTCAAATGTCTTAAAAGTCTTTTGTAATGATATCTCTTGTTTTGCAGGGTTCCGGCGATGGCGGATGGCGGGCTGAAGAGAATTGAGGATCGAACCCGCGTGAGGAATAGAAGCGCCTGGAAGCACGTAAGTAAGCGCTTGTAGCCTGCTTCACGATGCGCACTAACTGTCCCTTTTATCTTGCAGGTACAAGTTCGGAGCTTTAGAGAAGCTGAAGGGTGCTGGAATACCCACTGGATTCGGCGTGGGAAGGAGTAATGGCACGTGAGTAATAAAGTTGCCCAATGTCTTTAAACGCACCTTCTTTTGTCTTTCAGATGCGGGATGCAGCGCCGAAGACCTCCGGAGCGTGTGAAGAGCTGGTGAGCTTTTGTCTTTCAGATGCCGGAATGCAGTGCGAAGACCTCCGGAGCATGCGAAGAGTAGGTAAGCCTTTGTCTTTCAGATGCCGGAATGCAGCGCGAGGCGTTGGTGACAGCCGATGGACCAGGTAAGAGATGTGCTGCCACTGAAGACCGTAATGCTAACCTGTTCTTTCTTGTCTTTATAGGTGTTGCTGAAGACTGGATTCAGGATGGTAAGCCTTTGTTCCCTTAGGCCCAGGATCAGAAGCAGAAGACACGATGAGCGTTCTGCTGCAGAGAATGCAGAATAACGCAAAGCAAGATTCATCCATCGGGTGTGGTTTAAATAGCCTCCTGTAGTGCTTAGGTGTCTCCTTCCACAGCCACGCCTAGGTAAGAAAAGAGTTCCTGCTTTCCAGAAGAGTTCCAGTGTTCTGAACCTAGGGAGTGGCTCCTGCCCCACCCAACAGGAAAAGTAGTTCCAAACAGAAGAGGATCAGAGGCTCAACTGGCAGGCAAGTAAGCAGCATGGTCTGCTGCAGGTAAGTCCACCCAAGCATTATGAGCCCGGCGCTTCCAGTGCTGGGACTGGGCATCTTTATGAGCCTGGTGCCACTGGCGCCAGGACAGGGTCCAAAAGGTCCCAATTGGGACTGGCTGGCACTCAGAACCGGGGTTATGGGTCTGCTTCCAAGGGAGTTGGGCAAGTCCTGATCTTTTGGAAGCAGAGATCATGACACCAGCTAATTGGCTTAATTATGGTCAGGCAAACAAAGTGAAGGACTTACACCTGAAACCACTTGACAGGCCCCAGGTGTATAAAAGGAATAACCACCCAGCATTTGAAGAGAACCATCTGGGAAAGAACCATCTGGGAAAGAACCATCCGGAAGATAATCATCTGGGAAAGAACTATCTGTGGGTTAACGATCCGGGAAAGAACCATCCAGGAGAGAACCATCCGGGGAAGAACCATCCAGGAAAGAACCATCTGGAAAAGAACCATCCGGGAAAGAACCATCCAGGAGATAACAATCCGGGAAAGAACCATCCGGGAGATAACCATCCGGGAAAGAACCATCAGTGAGAGAACCATCTGGGAGAGAATCATCCTCGAGTGAACCGCCCTGGTGTTAACCATCCAGGAAGGAATGCAGCGTGCAGAGACAGAGTGGGCTGTAGGGGAACCGGCTGGAGTGAAGGCAGGTTGAGCAGGAGTGCAGAAAGGATGCCGGGGCCAGCACAGGCCATGCAATGGTCAAGAAGCCTGCTCTTCCCTTTCACCAGTGTCCACAGCAGGAGCTGTGGGGCACTGAAGGCTCCCAGCCACTGCAAGCCATTGGTAGCCTCTGCTATGGAAGAGCGGGTCTACGCACAGCTAAAGCCAAGGATGTCAAGTGCTGCCCAAGAAGTACACGTGAGGAACAGGGAGAGCTGAAACAAGTGGAGAAGCCACATCAAGAGGCCAGGAGGAGTTTAAACAGGCTGGTGGGTGTAAGAGAAGGGAATACTCATACCGGGGCGCTGCAGGGCTGGAGAAAGGCATATTGGCATATTGGCATAGCGAACACACTAAGAATTGTTATGGAAGATTAAATTAAATGTTGTTGAATGCCGAATAAGCTGCAAATTGGCATAAGTACTTTTAAGAGTGCTATGAGCATCCAGGATCACGGATAAAGCTGAGAAGGGTTATAAGTATTCCTGAGAGTGATACACGCATTGTTGAATGCCGGAGAAAGATGAAAAGTATTATAATACTTTTTTGTGAATGCTGCAAGCATTGTTGAATACTGAACTAACCGAGAGGCGTGATGAGCCTACACGAGGTATACAGCACGAGGTTGAAGCAAGGGATGAGCCCTTATGAGCAAAGTGAAAGCCAGGTGGTGTAATAAGGGGACACCGTGGAATGTGGTATGTGAAATACACGTTGTGGCAAAGCCAAGAGAAGGCCAAGGAGAATCTGACATCAGTGCTGATTGATATATCTGAGAATACAGAAGTATTTGTATTTGTATTTGTTTATTTATAACGCGCAGACCATCAGGCCAGGGGGCATCAGTGTGCAATTTGTACAGGGTTGCAAGAAAAGAACATACAGGCAGATAGATTACAATAAAAGTATACCAATACAACATAATAACAATCTTACTAATTACATATATTACACATGGAACAGTGTCCCTAGACTCCGCACAGGAAGTATCCCTGAGGTAGTTGGGAAGGTAGCAGACCGGAAATCGTGCTGGGGAACAGGCGGGCTGAGTAAGTAGGACAGATGTCTAACAAGTATATAACAAGTGCCAAGGGTTATCAGTTGCGTGACCTTTGGTCGGTGGCCCGTGTAGTCCCACAACTGCACCTAGACCGAGTGGCCCCTATTTTCAAAGTGTCAAGGAAAGCAAATGTGAAGAAGCGTGTACTGAGCCACAGTTACTTGTGCATGAGAAATACACAGAGAAAAAAGGGAACCTTTGTGAACTATTAAAAAGCCTGAACGGTTAAGAAGTTGAAATGGAATTATTGTGAAAGTCAAGGGACTTGAACTGATTGGTGTTTTAAAATTCAGAAGAGCTGATCTCTTGGGGAAGGGAACCCTGGAACATTGTGAACTGTGGTGAACTCTTGGGGAAGGGAACCCGGAACATTGTGAACTGTGGGGAACTCTTGGAAAAGGGAACCCCAGAACATTGTGAGCTGTGGTGAACTCTTGGGAAAGGGAACCCGGAACATTGTGAACTGTGGTGAACTCTTGGGCAAGGGAGCCCCAGAACTTTGTGAACTGTGGTGAACTCTTGGGGAAGGGAACCCGGAATATCTTTCACGTCTAGAAACAAGACTGATATCACTTACATCACAGGCCAGCATTTTAATGCATAAATATGGCAAATTTTCAATATTACCTGCTTGGCATTTTTGGACGGCAAAAATCGTCCCAGCATTATTATATGGGCTAGAAACTTTCCAGGACATTCCATCTCCTCAGTTTACAAAATGGGAGGGGAGATATTGGCGTCGCATTTTGCACTTGCCAAACTGCACTCCAGTTGCTTGGATAAGGTACAAGCTAGGATTGATTTCATTACAGGCACTTTTCAACCGGCGCAAATGCGCCTTTTTTAGGAAATGTTTACTGTCTACCACATCGCAAGCCTTATTAAAATCTATTTCATCATACCTGTTTTCAAGCAAGCACCTGTTCATTAAATCATGCTTAATGTCCTGTTAATGTCCTGTTATCGTGTGGTAATTGAAGCAGAGGTCTCATTAGACCTTTTACTTCATAATCCAGATAAAGCGAAACTGAAAATATACTATGCAGACTGGATTGCCACCCGACATGGATGTCTTACATATTGTGATGCCGACCCAAATCGATTTCCCCACAAAAAAATGCGCACATTGCCCACATACTTAATACGATGTCCTTCGCCTAGGTATCGGCATTTCATTTTGAAATTGCACTTTAATTTGTGGGGCACTAAAGATCTATTGGCAAAAAGAAAACTGTTAAGCCAGTCGGAAAATATTTGTCGTTTTTGCACATTGAGGGACACCTGTGAAACCATGAGGCATCTAATCACAGAATGCTCTGTCCTTCGTCCATTGCGTGAAGTACATTTTGCACGACATTGCAACTATTTACAGCTAGCATCCCAAGATCTGTCCTGGTCTTTAATATTGGGTTCAGGATATTTGCCACTACAGCTTGCTACTGTTAGTTTTCTTGTAAATTTACATCTTGAACCCAAGTGAATTGATTTGTGCTATATTCATTTGGCTTATGATACTTACTGATTAATTAACTAACGTTGCTTTTTATGAATTTCTGTAAAATTCTTTTTCTCTTTTGTTCAATTTAAGTTCAATTGTAGATTATAATGTTTTAAATGTCTAAATGTTTATGTATTGTATTTACATTTGAAAGGTTGATTAATTTCAACTAAAAAAAAAATAAATAAATAAAAATATTGGGAACTGTGGTGAACTCTTGGAGAAGGGAACCCAGAACATTGTGAACTGTGGTGAACTCTTGGAGAAGGGAAACCGGAACATTGTGAACTGTGGTGAACTCTTGTGGAAAGGAGCCCCAGAACATTGTGAACTGTGGTGAACTCTTGGGGAAGGGAGCCCTGACACCTTTTGGAAGTGTTCTAAACTTGGGGAAGGGGAGCTGAACGTGAGCCATCAGCTGGAAGAAGCTCAGTACTTTGTTTTGATCACTTTTTCTTTTTATGCAGACATGCCCACACATTATATACGGTTAGTTGTGAGGGCAAGTATAGGTTTTTGACACAGACAGACTTTTATGTTGAACTTCCTGACACAAGCTATCCTTAGTTTTCTTTAAGTAGGGAAATCCTACCTTAACATAGGGCAAGTTAGGCCTTACTCATCCTGACATTTCAGACAACTAAAACATCTACTTTAAAGGTTGAATCTGGTGTCTGTGTTTTACTTCATGATACCTTCAGAGGAAGCAGGTATGTTTTGAGGCTCTTTCTGAAAGTGGTGATAGAGGGTCCAACGTGTATGTGAAGAGGTAGGGTGTGCCATGCCCTGGGCACCCAGAGGGCAAATGCTTGTTTTTCTGTGCATGTGAGCTGGCAGAGTGGAATGTGTAGAAGGTGTTGGCTGGTTTTGCTGATGTTTGTGTACATGATGGGTTTGAGTTTGTTGTGAAGGTAAGGTGGGGATTTGAGGGGGTGGTTGAGATCTGGAGGGATGAGTTAGTGTTTGGGTGGATGGAGGTGGTACTCAGTTTATGGACCCCAAAAAGACTAAAGGTTGAATTAGCCCTACTGGGATTTAAGCCTTTCATTTGCAGGTTGAACACAGCTCTCAGCTACAAAAGCTTAACTCATTGAGCTATCTGAACTGCTGTTTTGACTTTCATAATTTACGTTTGAACAGTAGAGTAACCATACAGTAAATGCTGAGGTACGCACCTGTCACCGTGTTCTGTACAGAGGTGATCGTTTCTGGACTTGACAGCGTTTCTTTCACTGAATATTAAGAAATTGTTATTCAGTGAGCATTTCAGAAAGTACAATATCACATTGACAAATATTTAATTCAACATGCACCGTGGTGGTTTATTTGTGTCACTTATCAAGGCATGTCTTTTACTATTCACTCCTACCTTCCTGAAGGCATGAAACAGGTACTCGGAGGTAAAAGGTGCATTTACGGTTCGTGGCACATTAGTAAAGTGCACCACTCTCTAGTGCTGACCCTAGGGTGTGCGCCTCAACCAAAGACCGGTGGGCTTGCTCCATCCCCAAAACCAGCCCACAGGAAGACCCCTGAGAGCCCGTTTGGACTCGGATGTGAGGAAGAGTCTGCGGAGGCCAGGGCCCCATTCCTGGGGAGACTGGTGCTTATGGTAAAAACGTGTTATTTCAAAAAGCTTTCACTTGTAAAATGTCTCCTAATTGTGATCTGGGGCAGAAAGGGATATTTTCCTGGGACCATGGGGTACATAGAAAGTATAGCATGTTATGTTACTGGGGTGTATACCCAACACCACAGCTGGTTGCACGGTCTCCAGGCACTCATTCTGTCTAACTCATACTTACACTCTAAAGTGCTTTCCATGTATGTTAGTGAGAATTCTCAGAATGTGCTAATTTTCCTTACCTTTTGAGACCCTAAGCAACTTTGCTGGATGTCTAGGATTTTATTTTTTTTACCTGGAAAGAGCGTGCGCCTTTTTTTCCCACTCTTCCATGTATTTTGTGTGTGTTTTACTTTTGTGTTCTTTGGTTATGTAGCATCATCTTTTTCTGTGTGTCACACAGCACCTTCAGTGCAGTGGCACAGGGTTGTCTTTCAGACTTCCCAAGTTTTAAATACCTGCTCTGGGACTGACTACCGTCTCCCAGAGCCTGTAAAGTTAAATTGACTTTACTAGTCTCTTTAAATTTACTGACCCAGCACACACTATCTTCCCATAGAGTGCTGGAGGGCTTGCCTAGCTTTCCCTGAGTCAAAACACTCATGTAACAGTAAAATGTTACCCTTTCCTACTTCAAATGGCTGGTGGCAGTGGTTTAGATCAAACTACCATGATTTTCCCAACCGCTAACAAAGGTAGCTAAAAATCGGGTCAGCCATGTTTTTAAATATGGTGCTCAAGACCTATCTGTAAAAACAGACTCCGGTCATCTTTTTTTGCGATTTCCTTTAGGAAAGGTCCTTCTTGTGTTTGTTTCTGCGTGCCAAACCAGGTCTGGTCCCTTTGTTCGTTAGCCTTTGGCAGTCTTCAGTGTTGAAGCCCTCCTCTGGCGCCAGGGTGTCTGGGGTGGACAGGATATGAGGGAGGTGCCCGAAACTCCCTGTGCTTAGTCTCCTAGGAGACTTGAATGCACTCTGGCGTGATTGGCCGGCTGGCTGCCCAGCAAGGACAGCCACCCTGCTGTGCGAGTGACAGCCAGGCTGGAATGAATGGGGGAAAACTGTTTAAAAGCAGGTCTCTGGGACATGGAAAGCAGAGTCGACCACTAGAACAAAAGAACCGAAGAGGAGAGGAAGGAAGAGGACTGCTGCAACTCCTGGATGACCAGTGAAGCTCTGCTGTAGATCAGAATATCCTGAAACTCCAACGACAGAGAAGCCCTTCAAGGGTAATTGCTTCCCTTGAGTTTGGTGGGAACAACCAACTCGCAAGCCACCTGGACACCATTCTATTTTGGTCGAATTGTCATCAGAGTGCTGTTAAAAACCGGATAGCCAGAGGGAAGGAAACCAGCTCGTAGACTTTAAGGCACTCACACCTTAAACTGACATCTTGCTACAGCTTTTGGCCTCATCCCTGGGCAGTGCAGGAACCTCTCGACATCCTCCTTCTTGTCCCCACGGCTGAAGCTCAGGAATGGCAAGATCTGCTCGAACTGCCAGGAACAACTGCCTCAGCTACAGCTTTCTTCATTGACAAGGTACTGTGCAAACGCGGTCCGGACATTTTTTCGGCCATCAAGAAAGTGCGTGAAACTTTCCTCAACTTCGAAGGCTCGTCCTTCCCTAAACATTCATCAAACTTTTCGCCTAGCCAAATCCTTTAAAAATCTGTGGCAAACACTTAACCGTTTGTAGTAAAAAGCATCTAGGCACTTGCGTTAACCTACTGAGCTATCTTGCATATATGTAGAGCTTATTCGAAGCGTGGAGGAAAATGCTGACCAGCAAGGCCTCTCGAACTGATTGAGCCAGCATGCTTGTGAGGGGTTAACTGTGAAGGCCCTTTTTGAGACATAAACATCTAGTTTTGCAAGAAGCCCTGCGCAGCCTTTACGAGCCAGGCACAGCCCTTCTCCACTGCACTCTGCGGTGTACTGATAACACAGGAATGTAGAAGGCGCTTCCCAAAACAACATAAACGGAGCCTGAGAGCCAAGACTGGCAGTTTCTAGTTGGATCTTTCCAGGCGAAAACATGTTTTGCTGCATGAAAGGTTGGGCCCAGAAGATTCTCGAAGAGCTAGTACGTCATAGTGATTGACATGCATCCCCTAATAAGAGATCTTTACCTGGGCCAGTTAGGGGGGGGGACTCTTCCTGGGCTGTTTGAGAGAAGCGTGCACGTAGGAAACAGCGCCTGGACAACCAGCCAGCACTAGAGGGCAGAGGCTCCTGTCGTTACATTCCACTCTGGTGCAGGCTTTCAGGGGCTAGGCCAGTTCCAGAGGAGTGGCGGGCTCTGTGTGGCGTGGGTCCTGGGTGTGGTTCTATCGTATCAGCATCAACGATTCCTAGGAGCGTAAGAATAATTGCATATTCATCTGTGACTGATCATTTCTATTACTCAGCTTGCACTTTAATTCCCATAGTATTGAAAACTGCTGCTTAATTCTGATTAGTTTATGGAGTAAATAAATGCAAGCATAAAATCTTCTGAGTGAGTGGCTTTCTTCCAGACTGAGTTCATTGTGTCTCGCATAGTTTCTTACTTGTGAAGGAAGGTGATTAGGAGTTATATTGCACTAAGGGCTGGCCCCAGAGGGGTGCTGTTTCCCTTTTCACTACACCGTTATATACCAGCACTGTGCTATCCTATACAAAAGACTCTGAACCATTGACTTTGGCCCAGGCCTATTGAGAAGAATTGCTGGTTGTATTTAACTGAAACCCTTTGCCCTGCCTATGAATGTATTTGGGCTGTCTTTTCTTATAACCTTGTCTTTTCCCTCCTTTATTAAGTATCTGAAGTGCCATTTTGCTCCTACTTCATTTTGAAGCTAAACTTGTTCATTTACTTACAGGTTGGATTTTTGTGGTGTATTGGTGTATGATATTGAGCTGCTTATGCCAGAGTAATATTTTCTAACTGACTGAGTAAATAAATGTATATTCTTTTACCAAGAAACCTTAAGTAAATGTATATTTGAACCACTGTATTTGTTGGTCCTTTGTGTAACTTGTTCTACTGCTCACTTTAAACTCTTGAGATTAGTCTGGCTGCTCAGCCATCGCTACCACTCTACTGTGTAGTATGGGCTTGTACCAAAGGTGAAATGGTGCTTACACGTGTAGTCCTAATTGCCTGTAGTGGTCCCCAGGGGCACTGCAGGTGATTCTGCCTCACACTAATGTGGCAAATATAAGCTTAATTCCAAACTCATAAATAGTTGGCATTTTAAAGTGTACGCCTCTAAAGTCTCCTCCACACTCATAATGGGTGCTTAGGAAAGGAAATACACCCCCATACATCTCTCCTGGCCCATGGGCTCCTCAGCACTGTGTCCTGTGCTTTCATCCACGCACGACTAGGTGAAGCGAGGTCCAGTGGGACTGCACCACGAACACCTTTGCTCATTGAGGTTGTAGTGTAATGTTACTCACATATACACAGGCCG
This sequence comes from Ambystoma mexicanum, assembly GCF_040938575.1. Taxonomy (NCBI): domain Eukaryota; kingdom Metazoa; phylum Chordata; class Amphibia; order Caudata; family Ambystomatidae; genus Ambystoma; species Ambystoma mexicanum. The sequence continues at coordinate 17,499,051 of NC_090931.1, read as the reverse complement.
GTACACACTGCCCCTGAGCTCACCTGAAAGAGTGCACAGCATCACTGCTACAATGGGGCAGTTCTGGGTGCTGATTAGGGGACCACAGCAGCAGGGCACGTCAAGCGCCATGAACCACTTGGATCCTTTGTATGCGAAAGAGGGCCCCAAATAATGCCTGTGGTGTGACATCATGTAACCAGCTGTCAGGTGCCTCATCTGCTCATATCAACCTCCCAAACATTCAGAATATTCGTCCAATTTTACTCAACACTCTACTAAAACTCTAATCTCTGTGATCAGCAAGCTCAACCACTTCTGGACCCACTCCTTTTCCTTCGCCTCCCCCTTCATCCATGTAGACAAAGTCCTTAACCTCGCTACTCCCACTCTCTGCAACCTACCAACACCGTGACCCACCTTCACCTGCTGAGAGCATGCTGGTTGCCGCCCCAGCTACCATCAGTGTCTTTTCAAGTTCCTTCTCCTGGCCTTCAAACCTTTCACAAGTCTCGCTCCTCAGTACCTGTCTGATTGCATCTCTGTCTACTCACCATCTCGTTCCCTCTACTGTACTCAACTTCACCATCCCATACCCTCCCTGAACCCATTCCCGCTTGCATTCTTCCTCCCTACTCGTCCGCTTCACTGCAATCCACCGCCATAACAATCAAAACCAGCCCAACGGTGGATCTCCTCAACGATTGGCTAAATCGTCACTTACTTGCTCAAGCGGGAGCTCCCCCATCCTCCCTACATGACCCCGGCACTGCCTTCAGTGATGCTTAATAATGTATGCTTGTATTGTTAAATAGCACTCATCCTTAGTATGAAGCACGTGGCCCCTTAGTTTAATGTTAAGGTTGGAAATTACGTGTTTTCTTATATATATATTTTTTTCTTTTGTTTTGTCCCTGGTGTATGTCTCCCTTTTTCACACCCTCATAAAATGGCTCACCACTTCTTTTCAGCTGTATGCTATTGTACAGGCAGTATAAGGGTGCAGAAGGAGGTGACTGACACACAGGTGGTATAGTGGTTGCTATAGACATTTATTCACCAAGAAAATAAATGTAAACCCTACATTTCCCTGCTACTATGAAGGGTTTCCCTGCCTCAACTAAAGTGCTAACGGGTCTGTCAGAATGTCCTTGTGACTTAAAGAGTCCACCATCCTGTGTCAAAACTCTAATTCTGTCCCTTACACTTATAAGCAACCTAGAAGGTTGGGTCCATATTCTTGATCCAGGAGAATGACTCCCTTCTCCTGGACTGGGTAGTAACGTTCTAGTTGCAAGTTCTAAACCAGTGTGAATGACCCCCTTCCCCTGGTCCCAATACTTCCCAGACACAGGATCGTCAATCTTGTAACACTCTGTATCAGACATGTTCTCTGGTGCCTCATCCCTCGGGGAATTACTCCCTTGCCCTGGATCACAATATTTTGTGGTTTGATCCTTGTTGCAGATTCAACTACCAGGAGAATGACTCCCTTCTCCTGGTATCTTGATTTCAGAATCACTTTACCCTCAACAATACACAGGGAGAATGGCTCCCTTCCGCTGATGACCGCTGTTTCACTGTTTTCCTCTGTTCTCAACAGTTCATGTACAAATATGTTCTCGACCCAGGTTTCCCCACTGTAGCCCACTTGGAGTTCAGGTTTCCCACGTACAGCCACGAGGCAGAGTGTTGCTCTCTCTTGACTTTCTAGATCACCAGTCCCAGGGCCAGGTTTCCTCGTCTCTAGACTTTGGCAGACTTGGTTCACTCTCCTGGGAAGTGCTGCCAAGCAGAACATTACTTATACTTTACCTCTTTTGTGGGTGCACATCCCAGACCCGTATTTCTCTTGTTAAATATGTATGGTTCTTCTTTACCCCAGGGGTTCCCCTCTTGCCTCTGCTCTGTGGGTCTTGCTCTATTAACTTCTTCCAAGTCTTCTCCAACTCTATTGTGCCCACTACAACCATCCCGGCAACCCAGGTACATTTAGTGTTTCTGCCGGCATGCTTCGGTTGGTCTCAGGCTCTTCCAGCCCCCCGGTCAGCAACCCTGTCTTGCTTGCACACTGAACCGCTTCCTCACTCAGGGCTTTTCAAACTCCCTGGTCTGTCTTCTGTTTTTAAGTTGGTGTTGGTAGTGGCCCTTAGTGTAGACCTAGAATGCTCACACCTACTTCTGGTAGTGATATTCATAATTCTGCACCTCCTCCTCAGCCTGGTCTTTGTGATGTAAATCATACTTGGGTCGTCTGGGCTCTTCTTTGTCTCACTGGATTTTATGTCACTGACCCTGCACAGGTGCATGGGGTGGTTGGGTGTTGTGATGAATCCAATGGGGTCCTCACTGATACCACAGCAGTGAACTCCTCCCATGTGGCATGGGGATGGCAGCCGCTACTTGATCCTGACCCTGGGTGCGGCTTAATGAGGGAGGATCACATAGAAGGAGACACCCTCTGGGGATGTCATGGCTTCATTGGATGAGACACAGTATCCAGAAGGTGTTTCACATCCTAGTCCGCAGGGACCCCGTACTCAGGTGGCCAGGGAAAGGCCATCGATTTTGGATCCCAACCCTGGTAGTTGACAAGCAAGGAAGGGTCACCTGGGTAAGGGGTCCTCAGGGAGTGGGGGAGAAGCACCTGATGGTGAGACATGGTATCCGCCTTTTCCACAACCCATCTGACCCCTAACCCTACCTGGTTTATGTAAAACTACAGCTCCCATAATTCCTCCCCACTTCACACTGACAACAATTCTGAGCAGAGGAAGATGAGGAATGAGACCAGGAATATTACCTCTACTGACTTGCAATGGCTCTGTCCCTTTAATGAGATCAGGCAGAGCCAGGCACGTACTCCTAAGTACACACACCTTCCACTTGTTCCCACTCCATGTCAGGACAAAAGGTGGTGCCCACAGGCACACAGTGAGCAAGGCTGGCTACGTGAAGGACCAGCTCTTCCGGAGCTGATGCAAACCAGGCTATCGAAGGTGGAGTGCCAAAGGGCTGATCGGCAGTTGCGGAGAATGAGAGAGAGCCAGGTGAGATTTCCACACTTCCGGAAAGCTGTAAGTGTTCCAAGCCACCAACCAAGTGAGCAGAAAGGAGATACCTTCAAACTACTTTGAGGCGGCCTGCTACCCTCCCGGGTGAACGACAGAGTTGGGGAGCAGCAGAGGAGGCGTTGGTAACGGCCTTGACTGCTACATGAAAGACGTTGGTGAAAGGAAGCCAAATGACCAGTGAGTTATTCCAAGAAACAAATACTTGGTTTGTGTTAAAAGCAAAAGTGACTGTAACAAGAGTTGAAGGCTGCACGTGTGCTGGTAAAACACTTAATGGAAAGGACAATTGTTGAATATTCATAAAGGTAAACAAAGTAACAGAGTGGTCCTGCGAGGGGGAATTGCACATTCGAAAGTCTCTGTGAACTGTTTGAAGTTGTGATAAAGCGGAAAACGAAGGCAAGAAATCAACCGCGATCCCGAACAAGAGTTGATTGAAGAGCAAAGCATATGAACTCTGAATATGCCAAGATTGCAAAGCATATGAACTCTGAATATGCCAAGAGGGCAAAGTATATGAACTTTGAAAGATGGCAAGAGGGCAATGTAAAGAGAATAAGAGGCTACAAGTACCAAGATGCATTGGTGTTGCAAGGTGATGAAAGACTGTTGACTGATAAATTGTTTCAAGAGGTCGAAGTGGTCATGCACGGGTCTACAAAGAATCCTTGCAGTTTCGAAAGTCTTCGATAGTAAAGCGAAAGACAGGGTCGAGCCTGGCGTAGGGAAGCCTGTGCTGAAAGTGAAAGTAGAGGGTCTGAGCCCGGCAGAGGGAGACCCATGTGGGAAATTAAATTTCAAACGTATGTGAAAGGAAAGACAGACTTGAGCCCAGCGGAGGGACCCTGTGCTGAACTGTGACAAAGTGAAAGTGAAATGTAAAAAGAAAGACAGGCTCGAGCCCCATGGAGGGAAGCCTGTTTTGAATTGTGGTAAGGTAAAATTCAAGAGTACAACTGTGTATTTGTGGCACGGTGGTCAAAGCCTAAGAAGCTTATTAAACTGTCAAAAGCTTGAAGCCCGAGCCTGAACTGTTGAATTGTAACAGTAAGCCAAAAATGTGCAAGACTGATAGAACTGTGCCATTCACCTATCCTTTTTTTAAAACTCTCAAGACACCTTGCTTCTTAACGTGGGGAAGGGAGTTGTTACCTAAGCCATTCTGACATTTCTTTTAAGACACTATCTTTCCTTTTGATATCCCCTTTGCACATTTGTCATTTCAGAAGGAGGGCAAGGTTAGGTTTTTGTCAGTATAAGCATTTTTATTTTGACTAGACTGACCTGGACGTGTTTGTTATTTGTTTAATGATATAAACTTTAGAGTTAGGGCCAGATAGGAATTCCCCCAAACTTACCAAAATACAAAATAAAGGTTTTTGAAAGTTGCATCTACTGTGTCTGTGTCTACTGATAATACCATGCCTTCTTTAAATTGAAGATAATCCTCTCATACCCAGTACCCTCATGGACTATTGCCATAACGCTACACCTTCCCCTTGGAAGAATCAAAAAGACTCGTGACCATAGCATATAAACCAAACTACCAACTTTGGTCGACCATGTAGAAGTAACGAGAAAGTCTTTATCAGTCCCATCTATTCCTCATCCAGAACTGCTTTATCATTCCGCATGTTGAAACTGATTATTCAAACTCTTTTCATCAAATATCAACAATAGACTCCTTTTCCCACAAACCCTCCAATGCTGAGACGAGGAAGAGGCGAACGATGTAGCTGTTGGCCGATAATTCCTATGCACGGGAAGTTTAAAGACCGGCAGCCAAGTGTCAAAGGCTGCTGCTGTTCCTGAGTAAACGGTCCGCATCTCCACGAGGCTCGAGGTCATGAACAGGTGTGGTGGAGCCATGCAATTCAGAAGAAAGAGGTGCATTGACACTGAAAGATTGCCCACCAGGGTGTATTTTCTTGTGTTTAGTAATGCTCAGTAGAGTGCTTCCTTGAGGGTGCATGTATGCTGAACAGAACTAGCTTGTTATGCAGAGTAAGGACTATTTCGTGGTGAGTCAGGCAGTTCATGCAATCTTGGTGACGTGATTGCACTGCTCAATACTGACTAAGAGCTGTCACCAGGCTCTATGCAACGTATCCCCGTAGTTAATCAGAAAATGACTGTCTGCCATACTGTGGCCATGGCAGGCAGAAGACAGGGCTTTCAGCGGTATCAGAACATGCATGGAGATCTTGTTTTTGGAGTAGTCCTAGTGAGTCAAAAAAGGCCAAATTGAGCCTTGTTACAGGAGATGTGAGGCTGAATTTCAAATAGACATTTTTGGAATCCAGATTTTCGCTCACAAATATATCTACACATTTGAAATCATTTTTGGGATGACCATCTTCACGGTTTCTTAAGATCCTAATGGAATCATGCTTATTATTTTAAATCTTTCAGTGCCCGTCTTCCCAAGCAGTGACATGGACCAGTTACAATGGGCCTCAATCCAAGTCTGGCGGTAACCCACCGGTGCTACTGGCAGTTTGCCGCCGGACTTTAACACTGCTCCCGCCACCTGAGACCCCGGTGCTACCAGGACATTACAAGTGGGAGTGGAGACTTGGAAGCACTGGCACTGTTAGTCACGGTGCCGGTGCTTCTATGACAACTGTGCAGGTCAGACCTGCCAGGCGCATCTGTTCTGGCAGGCAGAGTTGTAGTCTGCTGCTCCGGGAACAGTGTCGGAACATTGCTACCGGCACCCTTGTTTCTGGACCGGCATACTCGTAATGAGGCCCCCTGTTTTGGTAAATGACCTGTGTTAGATGTCCTATAATACGACCCCCACTTCCCCGTACAGGGGGGATTCTACACAGGGTTTAAAAGATGTCACACGTGGGCAAACATGATGCACAAATGACAGTTCCTGCTTACAGTTCTTCAATGTGTTTCCATGGATGGCCACTCACCAGTTGGCTTTGTATTTACAAATGGTGCCAGAGTTTCTCTTCCAGATCCTGTGATGGAAATGAAAGAAGCAAAAGTGAATAAACCGTGTCCAGATAATCGGGGTATCATCATATGTGTGCTTACTACACATAGGGCCAGTGTTCACACACCCTTCTTACCCTTCTCGTTGGCAACAGATTCAGTAGCAACTGAGTCCAAATCGCCGCCACCTTGTCCTGATCCTGTGATGGAAATGAAACAGAAACAGTGATTACATCACTTCCAGGTAATTTGAATATCTTTGCTGGCTCTACACATGGTTGGCTTTCACTCACCCAGCTCCTTCTGAAGAGGTGAAGTGGCGCCTGTGCTCAAAGCTACGCCCTCGTGCTTTGTGCTCGTTACTGCAGAGGAAGAAAGACAAAATGGAAGCTGTGAGTGGAGATAGCAGCACGTGCTTGTGTTCCATCTGTTAATGAGCACTTTAAATCGACAAGGCAGTGGTTTTACAGGGCGGGGGCCTCTGTACACCCCAGAGCTGAGTTCCGTGGGGATCACCTGGGACGCCACACTGCAGCCCCACCACCAAGAAGGGGCAGTCAGGGAGAAACTACAACCACAATAATCCCTCTGGACCTTGAACACAAGTGTCTAGAAACTCATGCCTCTGCAGCTTGTTCCTCTGAAGATAGCCGAATTAGGGACCTCCCTGGATTACACAGGGGTTCCGGGAAACATTAAACCCAAGCCGCCCCCTTTTGATCTATCACAACACGTCAATGGCTTGACAATCCTACAGGGCCACAGAAACTGCCACCAGTGGGTCTGCAGCTTATTTAGGGCTTTTTAAGATCCATGGACCTCTTACTAAATACGAGGTCCACTGCGATCCAATGCACACTTTTGTACATTTTGCGGGATCTACGGATCCATTGCTTGGTCCGTGCATCACAAAATGCAACAGATATCAGCGCCCACCTAACGGACAGACTCAAGCCCCCAAGAAGCCCAAACAAGAGGATGTGTGGTCAGGGAAGGCCAGAAAGTACATTTGGAAACTTTAACATATTGTATCCAAGCTGGAGTCACAGACAGAGACATCAGGCAAGGCAGAGGTGAGGCAAGGCAGAGGCGAGGCAAGGCAGAGCAATGTAAAGGAGAAAGGAGAAAGGAGATATGTAATATCAGAAGGTGCTCTAGACCTACACCTGACTGCTTTGCCGTGAATACTCCGTGCTCTAGAACTACACCTGACTGCTTTGCCGTGAATATTCTTTGCTCTAGACCTACACCTGACTGCTTTGCCGTGAATATTCTTTGCTCTAGACCTACACCTGAATGCTTTGCCGTGAATACTCCATGCTCTAGACCTAAACCTGATTGTTTTGCCATGACTACTCTGTGCTCTAGACCTACACCTGACTGCTTTGCCGTGAATAGTCTTTGCTCTAGACCTACACCTGACTACTTTGCAGTGAATACTCCATGCTCCTCTAGACCTACACCTGACTACTTTGCAGTGAATACTCCATGCTCTAGAGCAGGGGTGCACAACTGATTTTGACAGAGGGCCGAAAGTAGCTTACATGAGGTCTATAGTGGGCGGGGCGGTAGGCGGGACATGTCAGAAGGCTTTTTCAACCCCCAATTTGTATTAACCACATGGAAAAAGAATATGTTTTTGAGGGGTAACAATTTTTATTGCATTTCAAACTTACATTTTGTACTACACATATTCCATTGTTATCATTTATTTCAATGTAGTTATTGCATATCATCTGTTTAATTAAATTATATATATTTTATTGACCCTTGATTGGACATTCCGTTATTCCGTTATTTTGGACTGCTATAGTTTGCTGTTTGGGTTGCCCAAGAGGAGTATGGCCTTCGTTGAGTCAGGTTTCCTCAAAAAAGCAAAGGATGTACATCTCCTAACTGTGCCTGTTTTAGCTTTATTATTGAGTTCACTCTTGGAGTGCAACACTATGCCCCATAGCTCCCACCCCCAACCAAACACTATTCCACATGGCCCCCTCACCCCCAACCAAACACTATGCCCCATGGCTCCCACCCCCAACCAGACACTATGCCCCCTGTCCCTCACCCCCCAAGCAAACACTATGTCCCCTGTCCCTCACCCCCAACCAAACACTATACCCCATGGCCCCCTCACCCCCAACCAAACACTATGCCCCATGGCTCCCACCCCCAACCAAACACTATGCCCCCTGTCCCTCACCCCCAACCAACACTATGCCCCATGGCCCCCTCACCCCCAACCAAATACTATGCCCCATGGCCCCCTCACCCCAACCAAACACTATGCCCCATGGCTACCACCCCCAACCAGACACTATGCCCCCTGTCCCTCACCCCCCAAGCAAACACTATGCCCCATGGCCCCCTCACCCCCAACCAAACACTATGCCCCATGGCCCCCTCAACCCCAACCAAACACTATGCCCCATGGCTCCCACCACCAACCAAACACTATGCCCCCTGTCCCTCACCCCAACCAAACACTATGCCCCATGGCCCCCTCACCCCCAACCAATCACTATGCCCCATGGCTCCCACCCCCAACCAAACACGATGCCCCCTGTCCCTCACCCCCAACCAAACACTATGCCCCATGGCCCCCTCACCCCCAACCAAACACTATGCCCCATGGCCCCCTCACCCCCAAACACTATGCCCCAAACATACTCAAGCATGCACCCATATAGACCCGCACCCCCCAAATCAGCACACTCCCAAACATGCACCCATACAGACCCGAACCCCCCACCCTCCCAACTCAGCACACACACTCTCAAACATGCACCCATACAGACCCGAACCCCCCACCCCCCCAACTCAGCACACACTCTCCAACATGCACCCATACAGACCCGAACCCCCCACCCCCCCCCAACTCAGCACACTCTCAAACATGCACCCATACAGACCCGAACCCCCCACCCCCCCAACTCAGCACACACTCTCCAACATGCACCCATACAGACCCGAACCCCCCACTCCCCCAACTCAGCACACACTCTCCAACATGCACCCATACAGACCCGAACCCCCCACCCCCCCAACTCAGCACACACTCTCCAACATGCACCCATACAGACCCGAACCCCCCACCCCCCAACTCAGCACACACTCTCCAACATGCACCCATACAGACCCGAAGCCCCCACCCCCCCCAACTCAGCACACACTCTCCAACATGCACCCATACAGACCCGAACCCCCACCCCCCAACTCAGCACACTCTCAAACATGCACCCATACAGACCCAAACCCCCCACCCCCAACTCAGCACACACACTTTCAAACATGCACCCATACAGACCCGAACCCCCCACCCCCCAACTCAGCACACTCTCAAACATGCACCCATACAGACCCAAACCCCCCACCCCCAACTCAGCACACACACTTTCAAACATGCACCCATACAGACCCGAACCCCCCACCCCCCCAACTCAGCACACACTCTCAAACATGCACCCATACAGACCCGAACCCCCCACCCCCCAACTCAGCACACTCTCAAACATGCACCCATACAGACCCAAACCCCCCACCCCCAACTCAGCACACACCCTTTCAAACATGCACCCATACAGACCCGAACCCCCCACCCCCCAACTCAGCACACTCTCAAACATGCACCCATACAGACCCGAACCCCCCACCCCAACTCAGCACACACACTCTCAAACATGCACCCATACCGACCCGAACCCCCCCAACTCAGCACACTCTCAAACATGCAGCCATACAGACCCCAACCCCCCACCCCCCAACTCAGCACACACTCTCAAGCATACACCACGCACCCATACAGACCCGAACCCCCCACCCCAACTCAGCACACACACTCTCAAACATGCACCCATACCGACCCGAACCCCCAACTCAGCACACTCTCAAACATGCAGCCATACAGACCCCAACCCCCCACCCCCCAACTCAGCACACACTCTCAAGCATACACCACGCACCCATACAGACCCGAACCCCCCATCCCCAACTCAGCACACACACTCTCAAACATGCACCCATACAGACCCGAATCCCCCACGCCCCCAACTCAGCACACACTCAAGCATACACCATGAACCCATACAGACCCGAACCCCCCAACTCAGCACTCAAACTCTGAAGCATGCACCCATACATACATCTCAACATACACAACACAAACACTCAAAAACATTCATACACATCCTACACGCCCCCTACCCCCATCTCAACATACACAACATGAACATTCAAAAACAAACATTCATACACATCCTACACGCCCTCCCACCCCCCATCTCAACATACACAACACAAACATACAGCAGAACAGACCCGACACACAAACACAAACACACAGGCCACTTACCAGAGACGTGCTGGAAGGCAGGTAAGCTGGAACGCTGGCGAGGTAAGTGGAGCGGTACTACGGCTGGCGTGGCAAGCAAGGCTGAAACACCTTCCGGCATCAAGCTTTACTGGCCACGCCAGCCGTAGTGCTGGCCCTCCATTGGTGCAGCACACACGCACTACGTGGCTTGTAGGAGTGACGTGGTGCGTGTGTGCTGAGCCAATGAGGGCCAGTGTTTTGTCCGGCCTGGAAGACAACAAAGACTTTCCTAATGGAGGGCGGCCGATGCTGCTTGCGGACCGCCCTCCATTAGGAAAGTCTTTGTGCCTCGCGGACCGGAGAAAACAGCATGGCGGGCCGCAACTGGCCCGCGGGCTGTATGTTGTGCACCCATGCTCTAGACATACACCTGACTGCTTTCGTTATGATTACTCCGTGCTCTAGACCTACACCTGACTGCTTTGCCGTGAATAGTCTGTGCTCTAGACCTACACCTGACTGCTTTGCTGTGAATACTCCGTGCTCTAGACCTACACCTGACTGGTTTGCTGTGAATACTCTGTGCTCTAGAGCTACATCCTGACTGCTTTGACGTGAATACTCTGTGCTCTAGTCCTACACCTGACTACTTTGCAGTGAATACTCCATGCTCTAGACATACACCTGACTGCTTTCGCCATGACTACTCTGTGCTCTAGACCTACACCTGACTGCTTTGCCGTGAATAGTCTGTGCTCTAGACCTACACCTGACTGCTTTGCCATGAATACTCTGTGCTCTAGACCTACACCTGAATGCTTTGCCGTGAATACTCCATGCTCTAGACCTACACCTGATTGTTTTGCCGTGAATACTCTGTGCTCTAGACCTACACCTGACTGCTTTGCCGTGAATACTCCACGCTCTAGACCTACACCTGATTGTTTTGCCATGAATACTCCGTGCTCTAGACCTACACCTGACTGGTTTGCAGTAAATACTCTGTGCTCTAGACCTACACCTGAATGCTTTGCCGTGAATACTCTGTGCTCTAGACCTACACCTGACTGCTTTTCCGTGAATACTCCATGCTGTAGACCTACACCTGATTGTTTTACCATGAATACTCTGTGCTCTAGACCTACACCTGACTGGTTTGCATTGAATACTCTGTGCTCTAGACCTACACCTGAATGCTTTGCCGTGAATACTCCATGCTCTAGACCTACACCTGATTGTTTTGCCATGAATACTCCGTGCTCTAGACCTACACCTGACTGGTTTGCAGTTAATACTCTGTGCTCTAGACCTACACCTGACTGGTTTGCAGTGAATACTCTGTGCTCTAGACCTACACCCGAATGCTTTGCCGTGAATACTCCGTGCTCTAGAGCTACACCTGACTGGTTTGCAGTGAATACTCTGTGCTCTAGACCTACACCTGAATGCTTTGCCGTGAATACTCCATGCTCTAGACCCACACCTGATTGTTTTACCATGAATACTCCGTGCTCTAGACCTACACCTGAATGCTTTGCCGTGAATACTCTGTGCTCTAGACCTACACCTGAATGCTTTGCTGTGAATACTCCATGCTCTAGACCTACACCTGATTGTTTTACCATGAATACTCTGTGCTCTAGACCTACACCTGACTGGTTTGCATTGAATACTCTGTGCTCTAGACCTACACCTGAATGCTTTGCCGTGAATACTCCATGCTCTAGACCCACACCTGATTGTTTTACCATGAATACTCCGTGCTCTAGACCTACACCTGAATGCTTTGCCGTGAATACTCTGTGCTCTAGACCTACACCTGAATGCTTTGCTGTGAATACTCCATGCTCTAGACCTACACCTGATTGTTTTGCCATGAATACTCCGTGCTCTAGAGCTACACCTGACTGGTTTGCAGTGAATACTCTGTGCTCTAGACCTACACCTGAATGCTTTGCCGTGAATACTCCATGCTCTAGACCTACACCTGATTGTTTTGCCATGAATACTCCGTGCTCTAGAGCTACACCTGACTGGTTTGCAGTGAATACTCTGTGCTCTAGACCTACACCTGAATGCTTTGCTGTGAATACTCAGTTCATTATCAGAAGCATCAGATGGGCTGAGGGGCAAAGCACTGCCCCTCTAATTACTGGACGCAGAGAAAGCTTTTGACCGGGTGAACTGGGAATTTTTCTGAGCCGGCGTCGCATCCCAGTCTACGGCGCTTTTGTATAGTGAAGAACGGGCGACTTCTGATTGGCGGTACCTTAGTGGGCTAGTTGGCAATGGAAAGGGGACATAACTGCTTCTTTTTGCATCATTTGGTTTGCTAGATTCGGCAGGAGGAAGCAGCTGTCGCGTTGTGCCATTGTATGTAGATAATGCTGTCCTCGTCCTCACAGCTCTCCTATTATATTTTGAGCAGCTTGCAGGATAGGAAGTTACTTCCTTAACAGCATGAAGTAGTCTTGACCCATGCAGAGCCTTCCTGCCTTTCCGTAGGAACCAGGCTTGGACTGTAGGGCAATGCTCGTACTAAAAAGGCAAAATACTAGTGTGGGACAGTTTCTATTGTCAAAATGGGCCACTTTTTTGGCCCATGTGGGCCAGTTGCAGATGTTACTTCACTATGCGACTAGTAGTTCTGATCAGTGTTACTGATTAAATATTCTTTAAAATGCAGTTTGCATCACAGTTTATCAAGAATCACCCCCTTGTGTACTACTCAAAGGGTCTGACACCAAAGGAATGAATTGCCATTAGAAACTGGGGGACACTTTTTCATTAGTGCCCGGGACAATTTTACGCCCCAGTCACACCCGGGTAGGAATCTGGAATTAATTCTTCAAACCCATAAAAAGTGTATACGGGGTAAATAGTTCTGGCTCAAATAAGGGCTTAATTGAGCAGCTTGGGCTGGCAAGCATGGTGGTGCCAGCAAGCGCTTAGTGGCGCCAGTAGGCGCATGGTGGCACCAACAGGTGTATGGTGGCGCCAGCTGGGACATATTGGCACCAGTAGGTGCATAGTGGCGCCAGCAGGCGCATACTGGCACCAGTAGGTGCTTGGTGGCACCAGTAGGTGCATAGTGGTACCAGTGGGTGCTTGGTGGTGCCAGTAGGCGCATAGTGGCACCAGCAGGCACATAGTATCGCCAGTAGATGCAAAATGACGCCAGGGGGTGCATGGTGGCACCAGTAGGCGCATAGTGGCGCCAGAAGGTGCATAGTGGCGCCAATAGGTGCATAATTGCACTAGCAGGTGTATAGTGGCACCAGAAGGCGCATGGTGGCACCAGTAGGCGCATGGTGGCACCAGCAGGCACATTGGTGGCACCAGTAGGTTCATAGAGGTGCCAGGAGGCGCATAGTAGCACCACCAGGCACATAGTGGCGCAAGTAGGCTGCATGGTGCCCAGATATCAGGAAAGTTTCTCAGCACAGACATTAAATGCCACAGCTTTTCTTTAAAAAAGTAACATTAAATCAGATATACATGTCGTTTTTGGTATCAAATACGATGTAAACCTTTACATAGTCCATATTTCCCGTCCTGAAAGGTGGAAAGGGAACTATTTTTGGAGTATTTCCAAAACTTAGTCAAGAAAACTGGCGTGGAAATAGTGGCTTGCGAATAATGTAATTCTGTATGAGGAGCAGGAAGGGGAACACATGTGCTCTGTATGTTATTCATTTCTTCCATGGGCAGCCACTTCATTGTGAATGACTACTGGACGGGCTAGCCAGGCGTTACCAGAATTGCTCAGCTGAATGTTGGCAGTGGCATTCTGATGTGGGCATTGTGAAGGCATCATGAAGCAAGGCACAGACAACAGATTCAAAGTTCAAATGAAAAAAGCATGTATTAACTTAAATGTCAGGATGGTTTAAAGCCTCACTTGCCCTATGCTAAGGTGGGTTTTCCCTATCTAAAGAAACGAAGGATAGTCTGAGTCGAGTTCAACTTAAAAGTCGGTCTGTGTCCAAAACCTATGCTTGCCCTCACAACTAAAGGAAAACAATGTGTAGGGATGTCAGCAACCAATGAAACAGTGTTCAAAGCAAGGTTCTAAGCTTCTTCAAGCTCCTGGTCTGCTCTTGGCTCCCTTCCCCAGGTTCAAGACAGTTCCACAAAATGGTCTCGGGGATACCGTCCCCAAGTTCAACACAGTTCCACAGAAGGGTCTTGGGGTTCCCTTCCCCAAGTACAACACAGTTCTTTAGGCTTCAAATTCACAGTCTCATCAACTTGTTTCGTTTGACTTTTCTTTCCATCACTTGAACAACGTAGGCCGACCAGCTTCAGCCTCTTGACTTCTCATGGTTTACTTCAAGGAAGGGTTCCTCGGTCTAGGCCCAGTTGTCGGACCACACGGTCCACCCATTACAGGTCACGCAACTGATAACCCTTGGCACTTTACAACACTTCATTCTTTCTCATAGGACTTCCTTGGCAACACAGGTTTCCTTTCTGCATCTGTGCTATAAGTCCACTTCTACTTCTGGTTCACTTTACTGGCTTCTTGCCTTTATCAACATCTTAAACTCTCACACACTTTCCTTCGTGGTATCTCTCTTTGTTACCACCTTGCTTTCACACTGTCCAATAGTGTTTTGCTTTTCGCTCTCTTTGCACTTTGCTTGCAAATGCTGTTTCTGTAAATTCCTCCTGTTCGCAAATGCACTTCACTTTCAATTTCATTATGACAATATTCTCACATTCTTTTCTTTAATTCACCATTCAAAAATTCAGTGCTTTTAAACTTGTTTGGTATTCAATCATTCATATTTGGTCATCCGAACCATTTAGCAGTATTCAAACTCATTACTTGCTTGGTAATTTGTTGGGTATTCAGTCATTCACATTTTGATCTCCAGACCCCTTTAACATACATTCTTGCTTTTTTGGCATTCACCGCTATCCACACCATGCCCCTGGAGTACCCTGAATGAACATTCCTTGTCACTCACTGGTGTGCTGCCGCTCCTCCAGGTGCTCTCGTCTCGCTTCTGGGTTCTCGTTCGCTCCTTTCTGACTCCCGAGTAGCTCTGGTGAGCAGCGCTTGCCCCCACCAGTTTTTCCTGCAGAGATCGGCGGCGTCTCTGTGTTCCCCACTCCGAATGGGGACCACAAGGCAACAGGCTTCGCACAGCTCCAGACCCTCTTGCGGCCCACAATGGCCTCAGCGTCTTCCTAGCTTCTCTGCTGTTGCCATCCTTTTCACCAGCCCACACTTTGCCTGCTTGACCTTGGATGGCTGTGCTCTCCGGCCCAACTGGCTCTCCTCTCTGCTGCTTCTCACTCTATTTACACACCTGCAACCATTTAACAGGTTGCAGGTGTGAACACTTAGTTTCACTTGCGTGACCATAGTTATTGGGACATGCCTGACCCTTACAGCAGTACTCAGGCCTCCTCCTTGTCTCATTGTTAGAGTGGTGAAATGACCTGTTAATGTTATCTACTCTTAGGCGCCTCTTCCTCGTCCCAATTCTATCATGGTCTAAATGAGGAAAAATGAGGGGAGATGGTTTACGACAACCTATGAAGGCAGGGGGGCAGTAAGGTTGGTTCTCAATAGAAAAGGGGTTGCCATGTCTTGCCTGTGGATATACTCCCCCCAATCCCCAGAATCGACAGCTAGGTGTTCCTCCTTCGCATCTCCAACCCCAGGGTGAGGATCTGATAGTGATGTCCTTTCGTTGGCCACCTGAGGTGTGGAAGTTGGGCAGAATGAAGTGAGAACGTCCTCAGGTTTCTCACAGCACCTGGATGCATTATTTGCCTAACTCACCAAAAATAACAGGGTTCTCGGAACCGCTAAAGAGGAAATACAGTACGATGTTGGGTTGGAAGGTGCATTTTGGTGGCCCACTTGGACTTCTGTTGATGGCCCCAGGGAAGGGATTCTATAAGACAATGGGTACCAATATTCCTTGGCTCCCCAATGGCCTGAACCTAAATAACAGCAGTAACAAAAGTCCCTGAGGTAACAATTGTAGAGGATTTCATGAAAATTATGATACATACCATCAATTTAGAGACTTCATTGTATTTAAGGAATTTGTGAGGGGATGAGTTTGCTAAACCCTGGAGCCCTGTATTTGTGCTTTGGCTGATGCTGGTCATTAAAAAATATTGGTTTGTTATTGCCACTTTTCTTTGTCTAAAAGCCTCCTCTGCATTCACTTCGTCAGACATTCACTTCTTCTGCATTCACTTCGTCAGACATTCACTTCTTCTGCATTCACTTTGTCAGACATTCACTTCTTCTACATTCACTTTGTCAGACATTCAATTCAGACATTCACTTCATCAGACATTCACTTCTTCAGACATTCACTTCTTCAGACATTCACTTCAGACATTCACTTCATCAGACATTCACTTCAGACATTCACTTCATCAGACATTCACTTCTTCAGACATTCACTTCAGACATTCACTTCATCAGACATCCACTTCTTCAGACATTCACTTCTTCAGACATTCACTTCAGACATTCACTTCATCAAACATTCACTTCGTCAGACATTCACTTCATCTAGATTCACTTCCTCTACATTCACTTCCTCGACATTCACTTCTTCAGCCATTCACTTCTACAGACATTCACTTCGTCAGACATTCACTTCTTCTACATTCACTTTGTCAGACATTCACTTCTTCAGACATTCACTTAATCTACATTCAATTCGTCTACAATCACTTTGTCAGACATTCACTTCTTCTACATTCACTTTGTCAGACATTCACTTCTTCAGACATTCCCTTAATCTACATTCACTTCGTCAGACATTCACTTCATCTACAATCACTTTGTCAGACATTCACTTCATCAGACATTCACTTCATCTACATTCACTTCATCTACAATCACTTTGTCAGACATTCACTTCATCAGACATTCACTTCATCTACATTCACTTCTTCTACATTCACTTCGTCAGACATTCACTTCATCTACATTCACTTCTTCTACATTCACTTCGTCAGACATTCACTTCATCTACAATCACTTTGTCAGACATTCACTTCATCTACATTCACTTCTTCTACATTCACTTCGTCAGACATTCACTTCTTCTACATTCACTTCATATACAATCACTTTGTCAGACATTCCCTTCATCAGACATTCACTTCATCTACATTCACTTCTTCTACATTCACTTCGTCAGTCATTCACTTCATCACAATCACTTTGTCAGACATTCACTTCATCTACATTCACTTCTTCTACATTCACTTCATCTACAATCACTTTGTCAGACATTCACTTCATCAGACATTCACTTCATCTACATTCAATTCATCTACAATCACTTTGTCAGACATTCACTTCATCAGACATTCACTTCATCTACATTCACTTAGTCAGACATTCACTTCATCTACATTCACTTCTTCTACATTCACTTCGTCAGACATTCACTTCATCTACAATCACTTTGTCAGACATTCACTTAATCTACATTCACTTCTTCTACATTCACTTCATCAGACATTCACTTCTTCTACATTCACTTCATCTACAATCACTTTGTCAGATATTCCCTTCATCAGACATTCACTTCATCTACATTGACTTCTTCTACATTCACTTCGTCAGACATTCACTTCATCACAATCACTTTGTCAGACATTCACTTCATCTATATTCACTTCTTCTACATTCACTTCATCTACAATCACTTTGTCAGACATTCACTTCATCGACATTCACTTCTTCTACATTCACTTCGTCAGACATTCACTTCATCTACATTCACTTCTTCTACATTCACTTCGTCAGACATTCACTTCATCAGACATTCACTTCATCTACATTCACTTCTTCTACATTCACTTCGTCAGACATTCACTTCATCTACAATCACTTTGTCAGACATTCACTTCATCTACATTCACTTCTTCTACATTCACTTCATCTACAATCACTTTGTCAGACATTCACTTCATCAGACATTCACTTCATCTACATTCACTTCTTCTACATTCACTTCATCTACAATCACTTTGTCAGACATTCACTTCATCAGACATTCACTTCATCTACATTCACTTCTTCTACATTCACTTCATCTACAATCACTTTGTCAGACATTCACTTCATCAGACATTCACTTCATCTACATTCACTTCTTCTACATTCACTTCATCTACATTCACTTCTTCTATATTCACTTCATCTACAATCACTTTGTCAGACATTCACTTCATCTACATTCACTTCTTCTACATTCACTTCATCTACAATCACTTTGTCAGACATTCACTTCATCAGACATTCACTTCATCTACATTCACTTCTTCTACATTCACTTCATCTACAATCACTTTGTCAGACATTCACTTCATCAGACATTCACTTCATCTACATTCACTTCTTCTACATTCACTTCATCTACAATCACTTTGTCAGACATTCACTTCATCAGACATTCACTTCATCTACATTCACTTCTTCTACATTCACTTCATCTACATTCACTTCTTCTATATTCACTTCATCTACAATCACTTTGTCAGACATTCACTTCATCAGACATTCACTTCATCTACATTCACTTCTTCTACATTCACTTCATCTACATTCACTTCTTCTACATTCACTTCATCTACAATCACTTTGTCAGACATTCACTTCATCAGACATTCACTTCATCTACATTCACTTCTTCTACATTCACTTCGTCAGACATTCACTTCGTCAGACATTCACTTCATCTACAATCACTTTGTCAGACATTCACTTCATCTACATTCACTTCTTCTACATTCACTTCATCTACAATCACTTTGTCAGACATTCACTTCATCAGACATTCACTTCATCTACATTCACTTCTTCTACATTCACTTCATCTACAATCACTTTGTCAGACATTCACTTCATCAGACATTCACTTCATCTACATTCACTTCTTCTACATTCACTTCATCTACAATCACTTTGTCAGACATTCACTTCATCAGACATTCACTTCATCTACATTCACTTCTTCTACATTCACTTCATCTACATTCACTTCTTCTATATTCACTTCATCTACAATCACTTTGTCAGACATTCACTTCATCAGACATTCACTTCATCTACATTCACTTCTTCTACATTCACTTCATCTACATTCACTTCTTCTACATTCACTTCATCTACAATCACTTTGTCAGACATTCACTTCATCAGACATTCACTTCATCTACATTCACTTCTTCTACATTCACTTCGTCAGACATTCACTTCTTCTACATTCACTTCATCTACAATCACTTTGTCAGACATTCACTTCATCAGACATTCACTTCATCTACATTCACTTCTTCTACATTCACTTCGTCAGACATTCACTTCATCACAATCACTTTGTCAGACATTCACTTCATCTACATTCACTTCTTCTACATTCACTTCATCTACAATCACTTTGTCAGACATGCACTTCATCTACATTCACTTCTTCTACATTCACTTCGTCAGGCATTCACTTCATTTACATTCACTTCTTCTACATTCACTTTGTCAGACATTCACTTCATCAGACATTCACTTCATCTACATTCACTTCTTCTACATTCACTTCATCTACATTCACTTCTTCTACATTCACTTCGTCAGACATTCACTTCATCTACATTCACTTCTTCTACATTCACTTTGTCAGACATTCACTTCATCAGACATTCACTTCATCTACATTCACTTCTTCTACATTCACTTTGTCAGACATTCACTTCATCAGACATTCACTTCATCTACATTCACGTCTTCTACATTCACTTTGTCAGACATTCACTTCATCAGACATTCACTTCATCTACATTCACTTCTTCTACATTCACTTCATCTACATTCACTTCTTCTACATTCACTTCATCTACAATCACTTTGTCAGACATTCACTTCATCAGACATTCACTTCATCTACATTCACTTCTTCTACATTCACTTCGTCAGACATTCACTTCATCACAATCACTTTGTCAGACATTCACTTCATCTACATTCACTTCTTCTACATTCACTTCATCTACAATCACTTTGTCAGACATTCACTTCATCTACATTCACTTCTTCTACATTCACTTCGTCAGGCATTCACTTCATCAGACATTCACTTCATCTACATTCACTTCTTCTACATTCACTTCATCTACAATCACTTTGTCAGACATTCACTTCATCAGACATTCACTTCATCTACATTCACTTCTTCTACATTCACTTCATCTACATTCACTTCTTCTACATTCACTATGTCAGACATTCACTTCTTCTACATTCACTTCATCTACAATCACTTTGTCAGACATTCACTTCATCAGACATTCACTTCATCTACATTCACTTCTTCTACATTCACTTCGTCAGACATTCACTTCATCACAATCACTTTGTCAGACATTCACTTCATCTACATTCACTTCTTCTACATTCACTTCATCTACAATCACTTTGTCAGACATTCACTTCATCTACATTCACTTCTTCTACATTCACTTCGTCAGACATTCACTTCATCTACATTCACTTCTTCTACATTCACTTCGTCAGACATTCACTTCATCAGACATTCACTTCATCTACATTCACTACGTCAGACATTCACTTCAGACATTCACTTCTCCTACATTCACTTCGTCAGACATTCACTTCTTACCTTACATCATCTGCATCCTCACATTGTGGAGGTGGCAAGATGAACTGTAAGTTAGGGGTGGGGTCAAGGGGGGTTGGGGAAAGAATATGGGTTAGAAAAGAAGGGGGGCTAGAGAAGGTCTCCCCGTGTAATGACAAAGTGAATGTTAGAAGAAGTGTAAGACATGAGAAGTAAAGGTATGAAGAAGTACATGTGACAAGTGTATTTATGGCAACGTGAATACAGCCCTTTTCTTTTGTGCTGGGGATGCAGTGTGTAATGTGCTCCCTTCCTGGGCATCAGAAGCAAAGGGCAAACTAAGATGCTGCCTTCACCTATCAGGGCTTCAAAAGGGCCAAGGGCCATAAATCCTGCCCCCAAAACATGCGATAAGACATCACCATGCGTCTTCCGCCATCCTTACTCTTGCTGGACCCTGACCACATACACAACCACTCTGTGATACAAAGACCTAGAGCGCATGTCCTCAGCACCTCATTCATATATCACTCAGCACCACCCCACCGTCACTCTCATGCACACCCTCATGCTCATCAACACGCCACAGACATTGCAGACATAATCACAGCAAACATCCTTGATGCAGTCTTCATCGGAGCGGCGTGGGTCACTCTCGTCACATGTTGGTTAGAAAAGAGCTGGTAGAAAAAACGTTAGTCAGGGCACTCATAGTGTTCCACATAACAACCTGGTGACACTTCTTGCAGGGGCCTCCTGCACTGGACTGCATCGAACACCTCACCTGCCACTGCCTCTATCACCAGCCGAAAATTGCACCTTCTACTTCATCAATCTCCCCCACAACGAATGGGTCTTTCTTAAAGGAGACCACCGATCTCTGCAGATGTGCTCCAGTCACCTACTTGCTGAAAGTTCTCTTGGGTGATTTCAAATGATCCAGTGCCCAGGCTACCAAACGAGCCACGGGCATACTTTTAAATCTTGTTGACTCCATGGCAGAAGTCTTCAAACTGTGGGGCGCGCCCCCCCATGGGGGTGCAGCTGCATCCCAGGGGGGTGCGAGAGCCCAGCATGAAATATTTTAGATTGAAGGACATGGGCAGGAGCGGCTCACATGGTCGGACTGGACCATAAAACTGTTTTAGGCACCAGTGAAAATGCCAGCAGTTGCAAATGGATATTCATTCCAGTAGTCACAGACTGTTTGAATAGTACCCAAGGGGGTGTTTTTGTTAAAATGTAACCAAATTGTGATATTTAAAGTATATTTATTCAGCAACAATGGTCAAAACTACTAGCTGCATAGTGAAGTAACTCATCAAACTGGCCCACATGGGCCAAAAAAGTGGCCCATTTTGACCCAAAAAAACTGGCCAACACTACCATTTTGCATTTTGCTACAGGCATCGCCCTATTGCCCTGTAGGCCAGTCCGAGCCTGGCGGCCCATCCATAATGGGCAAGGGGGTGTCCACCCAGTGGCCCCTCACCCATTATGGAGGAGCTGAGCACTGAGCACTCCCTCAGCTGCTTTTTCCAGCTGAGGGAGTGCTCCTGGGCTGGCTGACCTGTCAAAGGGAAACGCAGTTCCCCAGCCACACATGCTCACTGAGCCATGGAACGTTGGGAGCGTTTTGCTTCGCCAGTCTCACATAGCTCATTGGAAATGCTGGCTGAGGCATTGCATGTCTGTATGTGCAAGGGGGAACTCCTGCGCCTCCTCGTTCATACAGACAGAGCAAGCTGGAGCGGGGCCTTTCAGCACACACGCGCAGGTCCCTGCCAAAGCTATGTTTATGTTCATTTATTTTTTATTTAAATATGCGTATGGATGCATGTATGTTTGTGTTATGAGTGAGTGTATGGTGATGGGTGCTTGTATGAATGCTAGAGTGATTGCTGTTTGAACGTGTGTGTGTGTGTTTGTTTTGGTCCGTTGAGTTGATTTTGATGAGTGGGAGGTAGGGAGTGAAGGAGGGTTGTACAACAAAGGCATTTTAAAAATTGCTTTTTTGCACAATCCCTCTACCCACCTGCCAAAATCAGCTCTCCTTCTGAGATGCTGTGGAGCCCAGGGAACAGGGATGGTATTTATTTTACTGGACATCTATCATGTATGTCAATTGAAAAATGCCATGCTGTCCCCCTTGGCCCTCCAGCGCCAAGTGCAAACTGCTTCGCTTTTTATCAATTTTTTTTAAAGTATGTTAAAAAAAAACGCCATTTTAACCCATTATTTAAAAACAAATCACCGGTGGAAAACCCCCCACAAACCACCATTCATTGGTCCGGGATCCCTCGCTGCACTCGGTCGCTATGGCATTTATGTGGGAAATATTTATGCCCCTCCACTTAAAAAATTCAGCAGCTCCCACTGGCCCTTGGACTGTGTTGGGAACGGGGAGGGGGGAGCCCAGGGACTGTGGTGGGAGCAGGATAGGCGGGAGTACTGGGATAGTGGTGAGAGCAGGGTGGGGCAAGCCCAGGGTCTGGATTGGGGTGGGGAGAGCGTAGGGGCTGGGTAGGAGTGGGATGAGGGAGCCCAGCTACTGTGATGGGAGAAGGTCGGGGACCCCAGGGACTATACTGGGAGTAGGGTGCGGTGACGGCGCACTATTGTTCATAGGCAGTTGTACATACTGTGCATTTGGCTTTTTTGGGGGGCCCGGCCTACCCAAATTTTGCTATGGGGCACCAGGCCATAAAGGTTTGAAGACCACTGCTCTATGGACATAATACTTTATGTCAGAGACCCTACTCCCAATACGGGAAACCCACTCGACCTGGTCTTCTCTGTATCCCCTGCCTTCGCATGTCAACACCCAATCCCACAGGATTTGGCGGGCCGGCCCTGCCATAATCCATTAAAATCCTGCATACCGTCCCCAACCACTGGGGAGAGCTCAAATCCAAGAGACTCCGAGGCAACTGCTCCAATAACCTCCCCATAGGAGCTCTTTAAGAAACTCCCCAGACAAAGACACTGTCCACTGTGTCCCCCATCCTTCTCAGACAACGCTGAAACACTACCGACCGCTTTCAACCAGGTCATTAAAAAGGTGTCCAGCGTGTATCAGCGTGGGCACATGGCCCTAGGGACAGGCCGGCTGGTCCTTTGTATACAGGAGAGTACATGGAGCGTATATGACATCTGGAAATGAGAAAAGCGCTGGAAGAAGTCACGTGACTCTGAGATCAAGCTGTCCACTATTCACAGACATAGCATCAGCTGCTAACAAGAGTAGGTGCTTCTTTGGCGCAGTCACACTCTACTGCGAGGCCCTACCCGAACCAGAAAGGCTCACGGTGTAGGGAGATGGAATGCCTTCTACAATTTCCTCACCCACCAAATGGACGAAATCAGAGACATCTTGTAGACACTAGAGCAGATTCCACCGCCGTGCCCAGCATCCTGGAAGGCTAAATGCCAACCTGGTCCAACGGGAGGCCATTACTCCTCATCTACACCTGTCCACCATTCTCACCTCACTTAAACCTCATGCCCACCTCCCTCCCAAAGGACCTTCCTAGGGGAGTGCTTACCCTCCTTCCCCTGGTTATCAACACCTCCCCAGCACGAGGGATGTTCCGCAGTGTCATGAAACTAGACTAATCAGCCCACTTCTAAAAAAAAAAGCAAAAAGAAACACTTGACCCCAATGATCACTCTTACTACAGGCCCAGGAGAAGACTGCCCTCCATAGGGAAAGTCCTTGAGAAAGCCGTTATCTTCCATTTCCGCGATCGCCCAACTTATAGACCTCTCCTCAACTACCAATGCGACTTCAGACCCAATGCATCCTGGGGAGTTCAGCCATCCGGTTAACTGCTAAGACCCTTAAGATTATGAAGAGAAGATACCACTGTCCTGGTCTCCCGGGACCACTCCACCACACCTGACAACGTCGGAAACTGACCTGTCTGCCTCCCACTCGGGGTTTGCCACACTGCTCAGAAGGGGCTCTCTTCTCATCTTTCATTTAGGCACCAGGCAGCCTCAGAGCCGGATGGCGCCTAATCTCAAAGAGAGTCCCCGAGGGCTCCATCTTCCAACCACTCACCCTCAGTCTGTATGTGGAGCCCCCAAGGTTCATCCTGTCCAGTACAGACAGTATGCAGCTGACAAACACCTGTATCTCAAAGTCAACCCTGCACAGGAGGTCCCCCCCCAAGGGAACTGGGTGGTGTCAGCTGCTTCTCTGCTACTTTAAATTAACTCTTTCTCGCTTGAGCTGACTCCACAGACACTGTCCACGCAATGATCATTCTACGCTGGGACGGGGGAAGTCACTCCCCACAGGAGCGACAGCAACTCGCCAGGCACCAATCAAAGCACCTGGACCTGCTACCGCCCCACTAATCAGCAGAGCAAAATAAGGTGAGTACATCACCCTAGCCATGATGAACGCCACTGGCTCTCTCTCCCAAACAGGATCACCCTCAAGACTCCTATGTGACCTGCAAAGCCCTGACAACCAAGACCCTGCCCCGCATCACTGCCTAACCCCTGAGGTCAGCCGATCACGCCTCGCCAGCATCCTCAGACTGCAAACAAAATAAAGCTACAAGGAAGCATCCAGGAGTTAGGCCTTCTCTGAACAAGATCCGGCTGCATCCAGAACAGCGCCCCCTGTCTGCCAATTCAGGAAGGAAATGAAGCTGCGTTCTTTAAGGAGTACCCTTGCAACATCCATTGGGAAACCCCAATATCTTGCCTGTGTTCCCGGATGCCCCCCTACCATGGGCCCTACCCATTCCTCGCCTCTTCTTCAACCCCAGTCCTTGGTGCGTTGGGGTGTGCCCCAAAGTAGGGCCCCTGTCCCCATCCAACAGCGCGTGCAGTGCTCTGCTTCATGGCTGGCTGTGCGCCACTCACCCTGACATGTTGCCGTTTCATTGATGTGTGTTCATGGATGGCCACTCACCCCTTAGCTTTGCATTTACAAATGGCGACAACGTTTCTTGTCCAGATCCTGTGATGGTAAAAGAATAGCAAACGTTAATACATAGTTCCAAATACTTCTTCTACATGCTTGCTTTTACGCTTGGCTTTCACGTACCCATCTCGTTGGGGAAAGCTGTCGCAGCACCTGCCGTCAAATCGCCGCCATCTTGTCCAGATCCTGTGATGGTAAGAAAACAGAAACAGTGAATACATCACTTCATGGTAATTTGAATATCTTTGCTGGCTCCACACATGGTTGGCTTATACTAACCCAGCTCCTTCTGAAGAGGTGAAGTGGCGCCTGTGCTCAAAGCTACGCCCTCTTGCTGTGTGCTCGTTACTGCAGAGGGAGAAAGACACAATGGAAGCTGTGAGTGGAGACAGCAGCACGTGCTTGTGTTGCTTCATTTATAGAGCAACACAAGCTCTCCACACACACACATACATTCAGACACCGCCACACCCCCACACCCACATTCAGATAATCACAGATACCACCACATTCCCCATACACACATACATTCACTCACACGGACAACGCCACACTCCCCATACACATAAATTCAGACACCCAGACAGACACAGCCACATCCCCCACACACACATATATTCAGACACTCACACAGACACCACACTCCCCACACACACATACGTTCAAACACTCACAGAGACACTTCCCACACACACACACATACATTCAGACACTCAGACAGACGCTGCCACACTCCCCCCACACACACACATACATTCAAACACTCACACAGACATCACACTACCCAGACATACATTCAGACACTCACACTGACACCACCACACTACCCAGACACACACATTCAGACACTCACACAGACAGCACCATGCTCACCACACACACAGATACATTGAGACACTCACACAGACACTTACACCCTCCCCACAAACACATACATTCAGATACTCACACAGACACCACCACATTCCCCACACACACATATATTCAGACACTCACACAGCCACCACACTCCCCACACACACATACAACCACTCACAGAGACACTTCCCCCACACACAGATGTACAGTCAGACTCTCACACAGACACCACCACACTACCCACATACATACATACCGTCAGACACTCACACAGACACAACCATGCTCCCCACACACATACATTTAGACACTCACACAGACACCACCACACTGCACACAAACACATACATACAGACTCTCACACAGACATCACCACACTATCCACAGACATACATTCAGCCACTCACACAGACACCACCACACTCCCCACACACACACACATACATTCAGACATTCACACAAACACTGCCATACTCCCCCCACACACATACATTAAGAAACTCACACAGACGCCAAAACACTCCACACGCACCCACACATTCAGACACCCACACAGACACCACCACATTCCCCATACACACATACATTCAGAGACTGACAGACACCACCACACTCCCCACACATATACATTCAGACACTCACATAGACACTACCCACAAGACCCACAAACATAAAGACACTCACACAGACACCACCACACTACCCACACACATACATTTAGCCACTCACACAGA
The DNA here is from genome assembly GCF_040938575.1 of Ambystoma mexicanum. Taxonomy (NCBI): domain Eukaryota; kingdom Metazoa; phylum Chordata; class Amphibia; order Caudata; family Ambystomatidae; genus Ambystoma; species Ambystoma mexicanum. The sequence goes on along the minus strand of NC_090931.1, from coordinate 17,471,587 downwards.
CACCACCATACTTCGCACACACACACACACACACACACACGAACACACAAACGCACACACACACATACAGACACTCACACAGACACCACCACACACCCCACATACACATACAGACACGCACAGACACCACCACACTCGTCACACACCTACATTCACTCAGACAGACACTGCCACACTTCCCATACACACATACATTCAGACACTCACACACACCTCACCACACTACCCACACACACATACATTCAGACACTCACACAGACACCACCACACGACCCATACATATACATTCAAACACTCACACAGACACCACCACACTACCCACACACATACATTCAGACACTCACACAGACACCACCATGCTCTCCACAAACACACACACACACACACACACACACACACACACACACACACACATTCAGACACTCACACGGACATTGCCACCCTCCCCACACACACATACATTCAGATACTCACACAGACACCACCACATTCCCCACACACACATTCAGACACTGACACAGATACCACCACACTACCCACACACATACATTCAAACACTCACAGAGACACTCCCCCCACACACATATACAATCAGACCCTCACACAGACACTGCACTCCCCCCACACACACATACATTCAGACACCAGACACTCACACAGACACCACACTACCCACAGACATACATTCAGACACTGACACAGACACCACCACACTACTCACACACATTCAGACACTCACACAGACACCACCACACCCCCCACACACATACATTCAGACACTCTCACAGACACCACCACACTCCCCATACACATACATTCAGACACTCACATACACCACCACACTGCACACACACATACATTCACACACACACACACATACATTCAGACACTCACACAGACACCACCACACACATACATTCAGACACTCACATAAACCACCACACTGCGCACACACACATACATTCACACACACACACACACACACACACACACACACACACACACACACACACACACACACACACACACACACATTCAGACACTCACATAGACACCACCACACTCCCACACACATACAGACACTCACAGACACCACCACACTCCTCACACATCTACATTCACTCAGACAGACACTGCCACACTTCCCATACACACATACATTCAGACACTCACACACACCTCACCACACTGCCCACACACAAATACATTCAGACACTAACACAAACACCACCACACGACCCACAAACATACATTCAGACACTCACACAGACAGCACCATGCTCTCCTCACACACACACACACATTCAGACACCCACACAGACACTGCCACCCTCCCCACACACACATACATTCAGATACTCACACAGACACCACCACATTCCGCGCACACACATTCAAACACTGATACAGACACCACCACACTGCCCACACACACACATTCAAACACTCACAGAGACACTCCCCACACACACACACACATTCAGATGCTCACACAGACACTGCACTCTGCACACACACATACATTCAGACACTCACACAGACACCACACTACCCACAGACATACATTCAGACACTCACACAAACACCACTGCACTACCCACACACACATTCAGACGCTCACACAGACACCACCACACTCCCCACACACACATACATTCAGACACTCACATACACCACCACACTCTGCACACACACATACATTCAGACACTCAAGCAGACACTGCCACACTCCCCACACACACATACATTCAGACACTCACACAGACACCACACTACCCACAGACATACATTCAGACACTCACACAAACACCACCGCACTACCCACACACACATTCAGACGCTCACACAGACACCACCACACTCCCCACACACACATACATTCAGACACTCACATACACCACCACACTCTGCACACACACATACATTCAGACACTCACGCAGACACTGCCACACTCCCCACACACACATACATTCAGACACTCACAGACACCACCACACTCGTCACACACCTACATTCATACACTCAAACACCACCACCCACACTCCCCAAACACACATATACATTCACTCACACAGACACTGTCACACTTCCCACGCACACATACCTTCAGACACTCACACAGACACTGCAACACTTCTCACATACACAAACATACATTCAGACACTAACACATACCTCAACTCACTGGCCACACACACATACATTCAGACTCTCACGCAGACAACACCACACTATCCACACACATATATTCAGCCACTCACACAGAGACCACCACACTCCCCCCCACACACACATACATTCAGACACTCAGACAGACACTGCCCACACACACCTACATTCATACACTCACACAAACACCACCACCCACACTCCCCACACACACATATACATTCACTCACACAGACACTGTCACACTTCCCACGCACACCTTCAGACACACACAGACACCGCAACACTTCTCACATACATACATTCAGACACTCACACAAACACCACCACACTACCCACACACACATTCAGACACTCACACAGACACCACCACACTCCCCACACACACATACATTCAGACATTCACATACACCACCACACTCTGCACGCACATACATTCAGACACTCACGCAAACACCAGCACCCACACTCCCCACACACACATATACATTCACTCACACAGACACTGTCACACTTCCCACGCACACATACCTTCAGACACTCACACAGACACCGCAACACCTCTCACATACACATACATACATTCAGACACTAACACATACCTCAACTCACTGCCCACACACACATACATTCAGACTCTCATGCAGACACCACCACACTCCCCCCCACACACATACATTCAGACACTCACACAGACACTGCCCACACACACATACATTCAGACACTCACACAGACACCACCACACTCCCCACACACATACATTCAGACACTCACACATACACCGCCACACTACCCACACACATACATTCAGACACTCACACAGACACCACCATGCTCTCCACAAACACACACACACACACACAGACACACACACACACACACACACACACATTCAGACACTCACACGGACATTGCCACCCTCCCCACACACACATACATTCAGATACTCACACAGACACCACCACATTCCCCGCACACACATTCAGACACTGACACAGATACCACCACACTACCCACACACATACATTCAAACACTCACACAGACACCACCACACTACCCACACACATACATTCAGACACTCACACAGACACCACCATGCTCTCCACAAACACACACACACACACACACACACACACACACACACACATTCAGACACTCACACGGACATTGCCACCCTCCCCACACACACATACATTCAGATACTCACACAGACACCACCACATTCCCCGCACACACATTCAGACACTGACACAGATACCACCACACTACCCACACACATACATTCAAACACTCACAGAGACACTCCCCACACACACATATACAATCAGACCCTCACACAGACACTGCACTCCCCACACACACATACATTCAGACACCAGACACTCACACAGACACCACACTACCCACAGACATACATTCAGACACTGACACAGACACCACCACACTACTCACACACACACATTCAGACACTCACACAGACACCACCACACCCCCATACACATACATTCAGACACTCAAATACACCACCACACTGCACACACACATACATTCACACACACACATACATTCAGACACTCACACAGACACCACCACACTCCCCACACACATACATTCAGACACTCACATAAACCACCACACTGCACACACACATACATTCACACACACACACACACACACACACACACACACACACACACACACACACACACACACACACACACACACACACACATACAGACACTCACATAGACACCACCACACTCCCACACACATACAGACACTCACAGACACCACCACACTCCTCACACATCTACATTCACTCAGACAGACACTGCCACACTTCCCATACACACACACATTCAGACACTCACACACACCTCATCACACTGCCCACACACAAATACATTCAGACACTAACACAAACACCACCACACGACCCACACACATACATTCAGACACTCACACAGACAGCACCATGCTCTCCACACACACACACACACACACACATTCAGACACCCACACAGACACTGCCACCCTCCCCACACACACATACATTCAGATACTCACACAGACACCACCACATTCCGCGCACACACATTCAAACACTGACACAGACACCACCACACTGCCCACACACACACATTCAAACACTCACAGAGACACTCCCCACACACACACACATATTCAGATGCTCACACAGACATTGCACTCTGCACACACACATACATTCAGACACTCACACAGACACCACACTACCCACAGACATACATTCAGACACTCACACAAACACCACCGCACTACCCACACACACATTCAGACACTCACACAGACACCACCACACTCCCCACACACACATACATTCAGACACTCACATACACCACCACACTCTGCACACACACATACATTCAGACACTCAGGCAGACACTGCCACACTCCCCACACACACATACATTCAGACACTCACAGACACCACCACACTCGTCACACACCTACATTCATACACTCAAACACCACCCCCCACACTCCCCAAACACACATATACATTCACTCACACAGACACTGTCACACTTCCCACGCACACATACCTTCAGACACTCACACAGACACTGCAACACTTCTCAGATACACATACATACATTCAGACACTAACACATACCTCAACTCACTGGCCACACACACATACATTCAGACTCTCACGCAGACACCACCACAATATCTACACACATATATTCAGCCACTCACACAGAGACCACCACACTCCCCCCACACACACATACATTCAGACACTCAGACAGACACTGCCCACACACACCTACATTCATACACTCACACAAACACCACCACCCACACTCCCCACACACACATATACATTCACTCACACAGACACTGTCACACTTCCCACGCACACATACCTTCAGACACTCACACAGACACCGCAACACTTCTCACATACATACATTCAGACACTCACACAAACACCACCACACTACCCACACACACATTCAGACACTCACACAGACACCACCACACTCCCCACACACATACATTCAGACACTCACACATACACCGCCACACTCCCCACAAACACATAGAAGGGAGGGTTCAAAGGTATTCATGAATTATACATGCATGGTTCTTTTCTCCCATGTGGAAGGTTTGGGGGTATTCTCAGCGGATTGACTCAAGACCTCGGGTTTGAAGGGGTACTACCCTGGCAATTCATTTTGAAGATTTTGTGTGCAGCTGTGGCATGGATACGCTACCCTTTGCAGGAGGTTGGTAACGAGGTTTATGTCTATTTTATCAGCTGGGATGGTGGGACCATAGGGGTAACGTTTAGATGGTACCGGTTCCCGGGTCAGGTAAGGGCACGATAAACCTGTTTATGAGCTTGGATGGCGGGATCCTAGGGGTAATGTTGAGATGGCACGGGCTGGCCGGATCAAGCAAGAGCACGATGAACCTGTGGTGCACACACAGAGATTGCAGTGAGACAGCTGGCATCAGATGTGGGCATGCAGCTTCTGCACAAGCGCTCCTTTTCCATTCCTGTGCTTCCAAACGCAAGATAAAGCTCTTTCTTTAATCCTGCTCCAACTGTCCTAGTGACATTTGAGGTAGACAGCGGACACTTACCCACCGCAAGGCACTACACTAGATTCTGAGAGGGAAAGCGGAAATGGAGCAGTGTGAGAGCGGTATTTTCATGCCCCATCCTGGACCAGAGGACCCCTCATCTGTGAATTTGTATTTGAGGATCCAGCAGCCAGGGGTACTGTGGGGGGGGCAGGGGTATGCTGCGCTGAAGCCCAGTCTCCTTCCTGGGCCAGCTGAGCTCCTGCAAGTTGAGATGATTGGCAGGCTGCATTAGAGATCCCTTAGGGGGTGTTAAGTTTAGGCGGCTCATCTCCCTAGTCCTAGAGAGGGTGGCTCCCCCGGGGGAGAGGTGGTGATCTCCCTGTCCGCTTAATGAGGAAGCATCCTATGGCAAGAGTTTGCAGTGCCCCCTGGCGCCACTGTCTGTAAGAGGGAGATGTTCTTCCCGCAGGCAGCTGGTAGGGTGCTCAGGCATAGGGACACATGAGCACATGCAGGTGGGTGCAAGAGGGGCAGGTATGTGCTCACAGAGGGCATGGAGGCTGGCCTGACCCTAGGGGAATCATTTCATGGGGGGGGCACGTTGAAGGGCTGTGGTAATATCATTTGGAGCCTCACAGAAAACACTTTGCTTTTGCGCACTTGGTGACTTGTGCATGGCCTGGACCCCAGCAGGACTTGCAAGCCTTCTGAGCTCTTAGTCCGAAGTCAGCCCTCTGGGTGCGGCATTGCATCATTCTTCGGATGGGGAAGAACTTGCAAAGAAGTGGGTGCTCCGAGGGACGGTCTGCAGGCAGTGCCTCACACGCCCACTATTGCGAGGTACGAGACATATCCATGGATTCAATCGTGCAATGTCTCGTCTTGGAAATGACCACGCAAGTCTGTTATACGATCTGCCACACGAAGGCAGGCATAAGTACACTTGCGCGTAGGATTTTCAGCATGCATGTGGGCTTGCATGTCGGATTTCGGGGTGTGTGTACTCAATCAGGGTTCCAATGTAACTTAGGGGTGCATGTGAGCAGTGTAGCGGGGTGCAGGAATGTTTTACACTGGATCGCAAGCAGATTTCCCGAGTTATTGATGAGTTACTATTTTTTTATACGGATGTTGTCTGAGGGCCGGATACAGTTACGGGGGATCCCGTGCAGGATCCCTGAGTCGCAGGCCTGTTTACGGGGGACCCCACACACTGTTTGAAGGGTGTGTAAATTTGCGCCTGGGGGAGCGCGCAAAGGTTGCTGATCTGGCAGTATTTTGCTCTGCGTGTGGGTGTGTCTGGGCATTCTGGACGTGACTTGTGAATACGGTTACTTTGCACAAACAATTCCATGAAGACGCGGGCGCATTTTTCTTTCTTCGCGAAGGCGCACACCGTGTCCTTCTCAGCACGCGGCCCTTGCGCTCCAGGGCATTATATCACTAGACCTGCAGTCTGTTTCCCTACTGTGCGCCGGTGACAGCAGAAGAACCCCTTGAGCTGGGAGTCAGCCCAGGAGGTTGAGGCCCTGGCTTGCAGAGTTGCACGTGCACGGCCAGCGGGCCTGGCAGCCTCCTTAGCGTGATGTAATGAAGGACTCTGGAAGTTGCAGGGTATGTGTAGTCTACTGGTTGCCCTGAGTCTTTGATTGGGGAGAAAGGAGGGAGAACGTGAAAGCTGTGTGTTCTCAGACGCCTCTAGTAACAGTGTCTCAGGAGTGGGCCCACTGGAGCTGTTGCATGTCCCCCCTTTTCATGCGCACAGGTGGCCCTATTAAATGGAAGGTGCGTCCAGTTCTGGCAGTGAGTCAGCCTCCTCTGTGCAACACAGCGGCCCCTGTAACGCAATGGCACAACGTGCATGACTCATTAATTCTCTGTAAATGCACAAGTCCCTTTGAATGCATAATGAAATCCGCTCTGGTCTCGCTGTCGTCAAGGCTGCCTCGCAACTGTGGCCACTTGCTGCAAGGGGGGCAGATAAACATGGGCTTTTCTCGATTACAGTTCCAGTGGCGGGGGGGGGGCTGTTTGGTGGCCCCCGCTTTCCCTGTTGTGGAAGGGAACCGCATTCTGCAGGAGAGATTGCCTGCGTCAGTGGGCCTTAACGGCCGCACGCAGCCCTCACTGCACATACAGTGGCAGGCAGTGCTGAAACGTCGCGTGAGGTTGCACTGAACATTGATGACGGCCTGTCTTGTCTTCACACTTTTATTCTTGCCATTTAACTTTGATGGGATACACAGAATTCCTACAGAGCTCGCTACAGGGAACATGCGCTCCCCATTGAGACATAATGGCGCGTGCACAGCTTCTTCTATGTATGGAGGAGCTGGGATGTTATAGCAGGCGCCCCGCCCCCGCCGAGGAGGCACTGTGCGCTTAGTGCACCAATCCTCACGAGGAATCCCGAGGCAGTTCTAAGAGACAGTGCAAACAAACTCTGCCATCAGGAAGAACACTGGGTCGAAGGAGAGGCATCGGTAAGAACACTGGGGCGGTGGAGAGGCATCGCTAAGAACACTGGGGCGATGGAGAGCCACCGGTAAAAACACTGGGGCGCTGGAGAGGCATTGGTAAGAACACTGGGGCGCTGGAGAGGCATCGGTAAGAACACTGGGGAAATGGCGAGGCATCGGTAAGAACACTGGGGCGATGAAGAGGCATCGGTAAGAACACTGGGGCAATGAAGAGGCATCGGTAAGAACACTGGGGCGATGGAGAGGCATCGGTAAGAACACTGGGGCGTTGGAGAGGCATCGGTAAGAACACTGGGGTGATGGAGAGGCATCGGTAAGAACACTGGGGCGATGAAGAGGCATCGGTAAGAACACTGGGGCGATGGAGAGGCATCGGTAAGAACACTGGGGCGATGAAGAGGCATCGGTAAGAACAATGGGGTGATGGCGAGGCATCAGTAAGAACACTGGGGCGAAGGAGAGCCATCGGTAAGAACACTGGGGTGATGGCGAGGCATCAGTAAGAACACTGTGGCGCTGGAGAGGCATCAGTAAGAACACTGGGGCGCTGGAGAGGCATCGGTAAGAACACTGGGGCGATGAAGAGGCATTGGTAAGAACACTGGGGCGATGGAGAGGCATCGGTAAGAACACTGGGGCGATGGAGAGGCATCGGTAAGAACACTGGGGCGATGAAGAGGCATCGGTAAGAACATTGGGGCGATGAAGAGGCATCGGTAAGAACACTGGGGCGATGGAGAGGCATCGGTAAGAACACTGGGGCGATGGAGAGGCATCGGTAAGAACACTGGGGTGGTGGAGAGGCATCAGTAAGAACACTGTGGCGCTGGAGAGGCATCGGTAAGAACACTGGGGCGCTGGAGAGGCATCGGTAAGAACACTGGGGCAATGGCGAGGCATCGGTAAGAACACTGGGGCGATGAAGAGGCATCGGTAAGAAGAATGGGGCGATACACTGGGGCGATGGAGAGGCATCGGTAAGAACACTGGGGCGATGAAGAGGCATCGGTAAGAACACTGGGGCGATGGAAAGCCATCGGTAAGAACACTGTGGCGATGAAGAGGCATCGTTAAGAACATTGGGGTGATGGATTGGCATCGGTAAGAACACTGGGGCGATGAAGAGGCATCGGTAAGAACACTGGGGCGATGGAGAGGCATCGGTAAGAACACTGGGGCGATGAAGAGGCATCGGTAAGAACATTGGGGCGATGAAGAGGCATCGGTAAGAACACTGGGGCGATGGAGAGGCATCGGTAAGAACACTGGGGCGATGGAGAGGCATCGGTAAGAACACTGGGGTGGTGGAGAGGCATCAGTAAGAACACTGGGGTGATGGCGAGGCATCAGTAAGAACACTGTGGCGCTGGAGAGGCATCGGTAAGAACACTGGGGCGCTGGAGAGGCATCGGTAAGAACACTGGGGCAATGGCGAGGCATCAGTAAGAACACTGGGGCGATGAAGAGGCATCGGTAAGAACACTGGGGCGATACACTGGGGCGATGGAGAGGCATCGGTAAGAACACTGGGGCGATGAAGAGGCATCGGTAAGAACACTGGGGCGATGGAGAGGCATCGGTAAGAACACTGGGGCGATGAAGAGGCATCGGTAAGAACACTGGGGCGATGGAGAGGCATTGGTAAGAACACTGGGGCGATGGAGAGGCATCGGTAAGAACACTGAGGCGATGAAGAGGCATCGGTAAGAACATTGGGGTGATGAAGAGGCATCGGTAAGAACACTGGGGCGATGGAGAGGCATCGGTAAGAACACTGGGGCGATGGAGAGGCATCGGTAAGACCACTGGGGCGACGAAGAGGCATCGGTAAGAACACTGGGGCGATACACTGGGGCGATGGAGAGGCATCGGTAAGAACACTGGGGCGATGAAGAGGCATCGGTAAGAACACTGGGGCGATGGAGAGGCATCGGTAAGAACACTGGGGCGATGAAGAGGCATCGGTAAGAACACTGGGGCGATGGAGAGGCATCGGTAAGAACACTGGGGCGATGGAGAGGCATCGGTAAGAACACTGGGGCGATGAAGAGGCATCGGTAAGAACATTGGGGCGATGAAGAGGCATCGGTAAGAACACTGGGGCGATGGAGAGGCATCGGTAAGAACACTGGGGCGATGGAGAGGCATCGGTAAGAACAGTGGGGTGGTGGAGAGGCATCAGTAAGAACACTGGGGTGATGGCGAGGCATCAGTAAGAACACTGTGGCGCTGGAGAGGCATCGGTAAGAACACTGGGGCGCTGGAGAGGCATCGGTAAGAACACTGGGGCAATGGCGAGGCATCGGTAAGAACACTGGGGCGATGGAGAGGCATCGGTAAGAACAGTGGGGTGGTGGAGAGGCATCAGTAAGAACACTGGGGTGATGGCGAGGCATCAGTAAGAACACTGTGGCGCTGGAGAGGCATCGGTAAGAACACTGGGGCAATGGCGAGGCATCGGTAAGAACAATGGGGCGATGAAGAGGCATTGGTAAGAACACTGGGGCGATGAAGAGGCATCGGTAAGAACACTGGGGTGATGGAAAGCCATTGATAAGAACACTGGGGCGATGAAGAGGCATCGTTAAGAACATTGGGGCGATGAAGAGGCATCGGTAAGAACACTGGGGCGATGGAGAGGCATCGGTAAGAACACTGGGGCGATGGAGAGGCATCGGTAAGAACAATGGGGCGATGAAGAGGCATCGGTAAGAACACTGGGGTGATGGAGAGGCATCGGTAAGAACACTGGGGTGATGAAGAGGCATCAGTAAGAAGACTGGGGCGATGGAGAGCCATTGGTAAGAACACTGGGGTGATGGAGAGGCATCGGTAAGAACACTGGGGTGGTGGAGAGGCATCGGTAAGAACACTGGGGCGATGAAGAGGCATCGGTAAGAACACTGGGGCGATGGAGAGGCATCGGTAAGAACACTGGGGCGATGGAGAGGCATCGGTAAGAACACTGGGGCAATGGAGAGGCATCGGTAAGGACACTGGGGCGATGAAGAGGCATCGGTAAGAACACTGGGGCAATGGAGAGGCATCGGTGAGAACACTGGGGCGATGGAGAGCCATCGGTAAGAACACTGGGGCGATGAAGAGGCATCGGTAAGAACACTGGTGTGATGGAGAGGCATTAGTAAGAACACTGGGGTGATGGAGAGGCATCGGTAAGAACCCTGGGGTGGTCGAGAGGCATCAGTAAGAACACTGGGGCGATGGAGAGGCATCGTTAAGAACACTGAGGCGATGGAGAGGCATCGGTAAGAACACTGGGGCGATGGAGAGGCATCGGTAAGAACACTGGGGCGATGGAGAGGCATCGGTAAGAACACTGGGGTGATGGAGAGCCATCGGTAAGAACACTGGGGCGATGAAGAGGCATCAGTAAGAACACTGGGGTGATGGAGAGGCATCAGTAAGAACACTGGGGCGGTGGAGAGGCATCGGTAAGAACACTGTGGCGCTGGAGAGGCATTGGTGAGAACACTGGGGCAATGAAGAGCCATCAGTAAGAACACTGGGGCGATGAAGAGGCATCAGTAAGAACACTGGGGCAATGGAGAGGCATCGGTAAGAACACTGGGGCGATGGAGCGGCATCGGTAAGAACACTGGGGCAATGGAGAGGCATCAGTAAGAACACTGGGGCGATGAAGAGGCATCGGTAAGAACACTGGGGCGATGGAGAGGCATCGGTAAGAACACTGGGTCGATGGAGAAGCATCAGTAAGAACACTGTGGCGATGGAGAGGCATCGGTAAGAACAATAGGGTGATGGAGAGGCATCGGTAAGAACACTGGGGTGATGGAGAGGCATCGGTAAGAACACTGGGGCGATGGAGAGGCATCGGTAAATACACTGGGGCAATGAAGAGGCATCAGTAAGAACACTGGGGCGATGGAGAGCCATCGGTGAGAACACTGGGGCGATGTAGAGGCATCGGTAAGAACACTGGGCGATGGAGAGGCATCGGTAAGAACACTGGGGCGGTGGAGAGGCATCGGTAAGAACACTGGGGCGATGGAGAGGCATCAGTAAGAACACTGGGGCGATGGAGAGGCATCGGTAAGAACATTGGAGAGATGGAGAGGCATCGGTAAGAACACTGTGGTGATGGAGAGGCATCGGTAAGAACACTGGGGTGATGGAGAGGCATCGGTAAGAGCACTGGGGCGATGGAGAGGCATCGGTAAGAACATTGGGGTGATGGAGAGCCATCGGTAAGAACACTGGGGTGATGGAGAGGCATCGGTAAGAACACTGGGGTGGTGGAGAGGCATCGGTAAGAACACTGGGGTGATGGAGAGGCATCGGTAAGAACACTGGGGTGGTGGAGAGGCATTGGTAAGAACACTGGGGTGATGGAGAGGCATCGATAAGAACACTGGGGCGATGGAGAGGCATCGGTAAGAACACTGGGGCGATGAAGAGGCATCGGTAAGAACACTGGGGCGATGGAGAAGCATCGGTAAGAACACTGGGGCGATGGAGAGGCATCGGTAAGAACACTGTGGCGCTGGAGAGGCATCGGAAAGAACACGGGGGTGATGGAGAGGCATCAGTAAGAACACTGGGGCGATGAAGAGGCATCAGTAAGAAGACTGGGACGATGGAGAGCCATTGGTAAGTACACTGGGGTGATGGAGAGGCATCGGTAAGAACACTGGGGTGGTGGAGAGGCATTGGTAAGAACACTGGGGCGATGAAGAGGCATCGGTAAGAACACTGGGGCGATGGAGAGGCATCGGTAAGAACACTGGGGCGATGGAGAGGATTCGGTAAGAACACTGGGGCGATGGAGAGGCATCGGTAAGGACACTGGGGCGATGAAGAGGCATCGGTAAGAACACTGGGGCGATGAGGGGGCATCGGTAAGAACACTGGGGTGATGGAGAGGCATCAGTAAGAACACTGGGGTGATGGAGAGGCATCGGTAAGAACCCTGGGGTGGTGGAGAGGCATCAGTAAGAACACTGGGGCGATGGAGAGGCATCGGTAAGAACACTGAGGCGATGGAGAGGCATCGGTAAGAACACTGGGGCGATGGAGAGGCATCGGTAAGAACACTGGGGCGATGGAGAGGCATCGGTAAGAACACTGGGGCGATGGAGAGGCATCGGTAAGAACACTGGGGCAATGGAGAGGCATCGGTAAGAACACTGGGGCGATGAAGAGGCATCGGTAAGAACACTGGGGCGTTGGAGAGGCATCGGTAAGAACACTGGGGCGATGGAGAGGCATCAGTAAGAACACTGGGGCAATGGAGAGGCATCAGTAAGAACACTGGGGCGATGAAGAGGCATCGGTAAGAACACTGGGGCGATGGAGAGGCATCGGTAAGAACACTGGGGCGATGGAGAAGCATCAGTAAGAACACTGGGGCGATGGAGAGGCATCGGTAAGAACACTGGGGCGATGGAGAGGCATCGGTAAGAACACTGGGGCAATGGAGAGGCATCGGTAAGGACACTGGCGCGATGAAGAGGCATCGGTAAGAACACTGGGGTGGTGGAGAGGCATCGGTAAGAACACTGGGGCGATGAAGAGGCATCGGTAAGAACACTGGGGCGATGGAGAGGCATCGGTAAGGACACTGGGGCGATGGAGAGGCATCGGTAAGAACACTGGGGCGGTGGAGAGGCATCGGTAAGAACCTGGTGCGATGAAGAGGCATCGGTCAGAACACTGGGGAGATGGAGAGGCATCGGTAAGAACACTGGGGCAATGAAGAGGCATCGGTAAGGACACTGGGGCAATGAAGAGGCATCAGTAAGAACACTGGGGCAATGGAGAGGCATCGGTGAGAACACTGGAGCGATGGAGAGCCATCGGTAAGAACACTGGGGCGATGAAGAGGCATCGGTAAGAACTCTGGGGTGATGGAGAGGCATTAGTAAGAACACTGGGGTGATGGAGAGGCATCGGTAAGAACCCTGGGGTGGTGGAGAGGCATCAGTAAGAACAGTGGGGCGATGGAGAGGCATCGGTAAGAACACTGAGGCGATGGAGAGGCATCGGTAAGAACACTGGGGCGATGGAGAGGCATCGGTAAGAACACTGGGGCGATGGAGAGGCATCGGTAAGAACACTGGGGTGATGGAGAGCCATCGGTAAGAACACTGGGGCGATGAAGAGCCATCAGTAAGAACACTAGGGTGATGGAGAGGCATCAGTAAGAACACTGGGGCGGTGGAGAGGCATCGGTAAGAACACTGTGGCGCTGGAGAGGCATTGGTGAGAACACTGGGGCAATGAAGAGCCATCAGTAAGAACACTGGGGCGATGAAGAGGCATCAGTAAGAACACTGGGGCAATGGAGAGGCATCGGTAAGAACACTGGGGCGATGAAGAGGCATCAGTAAGAACACTGGGGCGATGGAGAGGCATCGGTAAGAACACTGGGGCAATGGCGAGGCATCAGTAAGAACACTGGGGCGATATAGAGGCATCAGTAAGAACACTGGGGCGATGGAGAGGCATCGGTAAGAACACTGGGGCAATGGAGAGGCATCGGTAAGAACACTGGGGCGATGAAGAGGCATCGGTAAGAACACTGGGGCGTTGGAGAGGCATCGGTAAGAACCCTGGGGTGGTCGAGAGGCATCAGTAAGAACACTGGGGCGATGGAGGGCATCGTTAAGAACACTGAGGCGATGGAGAGGCATCGGTAAGAACACTGGGGCGATGGAGAGGCATCGGTAAGAACACTGGGGCGATGGAGAGGCATCGGTAAGAACACTGGGGTGATGGAGAGCCATCGGTAAGAACACTGGGGCGATGAAGAGGCATCAGTAAGAACACTGGGGTGATGGAGAGGCATCAGTAAGAACACTGGGGCGGTGGAGAGGCATCGGTAAGAACACTGTGGCGCTGGAGAGGCATTGGTGAGAACACTGGGGCAATGAAGAGCCATCAGTAAGAACACTGGGGCGATGAAGAGGCATCAGTAAGAACACTGGGGCAATGGAGAGGCATCGGTAAGAACACTGGGGCGATGGAGCGGCATCGGTAAGAACACTGGGGCAATGGAGAGGCATCAGTAAGAACACTGGGGCGATGAAGAGGCATCGGTAAGAACACTGGGGCGATGGAGAGGCATCGGTAAGAACACTGGGTCGATGGAGAAGCATCAGTAAGAACACTGTGGCGATGGAGAGGCATCGGTAAGAACAATAGGGTGATGGAGAGGCATCGGTAAGAACACTGGGGTGATGGAGAGGCATCGGTAAGAACACTGGGGCGATGGAGAGGCATCGGTAAATACACTGGGGCAATGAAGAGGCATCAGTAAGAACACTGGGGCGATGGAGAGCCATCGGTGAGAACACTGGGGCGATGTAGAGGCATCGGTAAGAACACTGGGCGATGGAGAGGCATCGGTAAGAACACTGGGGCGGTGGAGAGGCATCGGTAAGAACACTGGGGCGATGGAGAGGCATCAGTAAGAACACTGGGGCGATGGAGAGGCATCGGTAAGAACATTGGAGCGATGGAGAGGCATCGGTAAGAACACTGTGGTGATGGAGAGGCATCGGTAAGAACACTGGGGTGATGGAGAGGCATCGGTAAGAGCACTGGGGCGATGGAGAGGCATCGGTAAGAACATTGGGGTGATGGAGAGCCATCGGTAAGAACACTGGGGTGATGGAGAGGCATCGGTAAGAACACTGGGGTGGTGGAGAGGCATCGGTAAGAACACTGGGGTGATGGAGAGGCATCGGTAAGAACACTGGGGTGGTGGAGAGGCATTGGTAAGAACACTGGGGTGATGGAGAGGCATCGATAAGAACACTGGGGCGATGGAGAGGCATCGGTAAGAACACTGGGGCGATGAAGAGGCATCGGTAAGAACACTGGGGCGATGGAGAAGCATCGGTAAGAACACTGGGGCGATGGAGAGGCATCGGTAAGAACACTGTGGCGCTGGAGAGGCATCGGTAAGAACACGGGGGTGATGGAGAGGCATCAGTAAGAACACTGGGGCGATGAAGAGGCATCAGTAAGAAGACTGGGACGATGGAGAGCCATTGGTAAGTACACTGGGGTGATGGAGAGGCATCGGTAAGAACACTGGGGTGGTGGAGAGGCATTGGTAAGAACACTGGGGCGATGAAGAGGCATCGGTAAGAACACTGGGGCGATGGAGAGGCATCGGTAAGAACACTGGGGCGATGGAGAGGATTCGGTAAGAACACTGGGGCGATGGAGAGGCATCGGTAAGGACACTGGGGCGATGAAGAGGCATCGGTAAGAACACTGGGGCGATGAGGGGGCATCGGTAAGAACACTGGGGTGATGGAGAGGCATCAGTAAGAACACTGGGGTGATGGAGAGGCATCGGTAAGAACCCTGGGGTGGTGGAGAGGCATCAGTAAGAACACTGGGGCGATGGAGAGGCATCGGTAAGAACACTGAGGCGATGGAGAGGCATCGGTAAGAACACTGGCGCGATGGAGAGGCATCGGTAAGAACACTGGGGCGATGGAGAGGCATCGGTAAGAACACTGGGGCGATGGAGAGGCATCGGTAAGAACACTGGGGCAATGGAGAGGCATCGGTAAGAACACTGGGGCGATGAAGAGGCATCGGTAAGAACACTGGGGCGTTGGAGAGGCATCGGTAAGAACACTGGGGCGATGGAGAGGCATCAGTAAGAACACTGGGGCAATGGAGAGGCATCAGTAAGAACACTGGGGCGATGAAGAGGCATCGGTAAGAACACTGGGGCGATGGAGAGGCATCGGTAAGAACACTGGGGCGATGGAGAAGCATCAGTAAGAACACTGGGGCGATGGAGAGGCATCGGTAAGAACACTGGGGCGATGGAGAGGCATCGGTAAGAACACTGGGGCAATGGAGAGGCATCGGTAAGGACACTGGCGCGATGAAGAGGCATCGGTAAGAACACTGGGGTGGTGGAGAGGCATCGGTAAGAACACTGGGGCGATGAAGAGGCATCGGTAAGAACACTGGGGCGATGGAGAGGCATCGGTAAGGACACTGGGGCGATGGAGAGGCATCGGTAAGAACACTGGGGCGGTGGAGAGGCATCGGTAAGAACCTGGTGCGATGAAGAGGCATCGGTCAGAACACTGGGGAGATGGAGAGGCATCGGTAAGAACACTGGGGCAATGAAGAGGCATCGGTAAGGACACTGGGGCAATGAAGAGGCATCAGTAAGAACACTGGGGCAATGGAGAGGCATCGGTGAGAACACTGGAGCGATGGAGAGCCATCGGTAAGAACACTGGGGCGATGAAGAGGCATCGGTAAGAACACTGGGGTGATGGAGAGGCATTAGTAAGAACACTGGGGTGATGGAGAGGCATCGGTAAGAACCCTGGGGTGGTGGAGAGGCATCAGTAAGAACAGTGGGGCGATGGAGAGGCATCGGTAAGAACACTGAGGCGATGGAGAGGCATCGGTAAGAACACTGGGGTGATGGAGAGGCATCGGTAAGAACACTGGGGCGATGGAGAGGCATCGGTAAGAACACTGGGGTGATGGAGAGCCATCGGTAAGAACACTGGGGCGATGAAGAGCCATCAGTAAGAACACTAGGGTGATGGAGAGGCATCAGTAACAACACTGGGGCGGTGGAGAGGCATCGGTAAGAACACTGTGGCGCTGGAGAGGCATTGGTGAGAACACTGGGGCAATGAAGAGCCATCAGTAAGAACACTGGGGCGATGAAGAGGCATCAGTAAGAACACTGGGGCAATGGAGAGGCATCGGTAAGAACACTGGGGCGATGAAGAGGCATCAGTAAGAACACTGGGGCGATGGAGAGGCATCGGTAAGAACACTGGGGCAATGGAGAGGCATCAGTAAGAACACTGGGGCGATATAGAGGCATCAGTAAGAACACTGGGGCGATGGAGAGGCATCGGTAAGAACACTGGGGCGATGGAGAGGCATCAGTAAGAACACGGGGGCAATGGAGAGGCATCAGTAAGAACACTGGGGCGATGAAGAGGCATCGGTAAGAACACTGGGGCGATGAAGAGGCATCGGTAAGAACACTGGGGCGTTGGAGAGGCATCGGTAAGAACACTGGGGCGATGGAGAGGCATCAGTAAGAACACGGGGGCAATGGAGAGGCATCAGTAAGAACACTGGGGCGATGAAGAGGCATCGGTAAGAACACTGGGGCGATGGAGAGGCATCGGTAAGAACACTGGGGCGATGGAGAAGCATCAGTAAGAACACTGGGGCGATGGAGAGGCATCAGTAAGAACACTGGGGCGATGGAGAGGCATCGGTAAGAACACTGGGGCAATGGAGAGGCATCGGTAAGGACACTGGCGCGATGAAGAGGCATCGGTAAGAACACTGGGGTGGTGGAGAGGCATCGGTAAGAACACTGGGGCGATGAAGAGGCATCGGTAAGAACACTGGGGCGATGGAGAGGCATCGGTAAGGACACTGGGGCGATGGAGAGGCATCGGTAAGAACACTGGGGCGGTGGAGAGGCATCGGTAAGAACCTGGGGCGATGAAGAGGCATCGGTAAGAACACTGGGGAGATGGAGAGGCATCGGTAAGAACACTGGGGCAATGAAGAGGCATCGGTAAGGACACTGGGGCAATGAAGAGGCATCAGTAAGAACACTGGGGCAATGGAGAGGCATCGGTGAGAACACTGGGGCGATGGAGAGCCATCGGTAAGAACACTGGGGCGATGAAGAGGCATCGGTAAGAACACTGGGGTGATGGAGAGGCATTAGTAAGAACACTGGGGTGATGGAGAGGCATCGGTAAGAACCCTGGGGTGGTGGAGAGGCATCAGTAAGAACACTGGGGCGATGGAGAGGCATCGGTAAGAACACTGAGGCGATGGAGAGGCATCGGTAAGAACACTGGGGCGATGGAGAGGCATCGGTAAGAACACTGGGGCGATGGAGAGGCATCGGTAAGAACACTGGGGTGATGGAGAGCCATCGGTAAGAACACTGGGGCGATGAAGAGGCATCAGTAAGAACACTGGGGTGATGGAGAGGCATCGGTAAGAACACTGTGGCGCTGGAGAGGCATTGGTGAGAACACTGGGGCAATGAAGAGCCATCAGTAAGAACACTGGGGCGATGAAGAGGCATCAGTAAGAACACTGGGGCAATGGAGAGGCATCGGTAAGAACACTGGGGCGATGAAGAGGCATCAATAAGAACACTGGGGCGATGGAGAGGCATCGGTAAGAACACTGGGGCAATGGAGAGGCATCAGTAAGAACACTGGGGCGATGAAGAGGCATCGGTAAGAACACTGGGGCGATGGAGAGGCATCGGTAAGAACACTGGGGTGATGGAGAAGCATCAGTAAGAACACTGTGGCGATGGAGAGGCATCGGTAAGAACAATAGGGTGATGGAGAGGCATCGGTAAGAACACTGGGGCGATGGAGAGGCATCAGTAAATACACTGGGGCAATGAAGAGGCATCAGTAAGAACAGTGGGGCGATGGAGAGGCATTGGTAAGAACACTGGGGCGATGAAGAGGCATCAGTAAGAACACTGGGGCGATGGAGAGCCATCGGTGAGAACACTGGGGCGATGTAGAGGCATCGGTAAGAACACTGGGCGATGGAGAGGCATCGGTAAGAACACTGGGGCGATGGAGAGGCATCAGTGAGAACACTGGGGCGATGGAGAGGCATCAGTGAGAACAGTGAGGTGATGGAGAGGCATCGGTAAGAACACTGGGGTGGTGGAGAGGCATCAGTAAGAACACTGGGGTGGTGGAGAGGCATCAGGAAGAACACTGGGGTGATAAAGAGGCGTAAGAACACTGGGGCGATGGAGAGGCATCGGTAAGAACACTGGGGCGGTGGAGAGGCATCGGTAAGAACACTGTGGCGATGGAGAGGCATCAGTAAGAACACTGGGGTGATGGAGAGGCATCGGTAAGAGCACTGGGGCGATGGAGAGGCATCGGTAAGAACATTGGGGTGATGGAGAGCCATCGGTAAGAACACTGGGGTGATGGAGAGGCATCGGTAAGAACACTGGGGCGATGAAGAGGCATCGGTAAGAACACTGGGGCGATGGAGAGGCATCGGTAAGGACACTGGGGCGATGGAGAGGCATCGGTAAGAACACTGGGGCGGTGGAGAGGCATCGGTAAGAACCTGGGGCGATGAAGAGGCATCGGTAAGAACACTGGGGAGATGGAGAGGCATCGGTAAGAACACTGGGGCAATGAAGAGGCATCGGTAAGGACACTGGGGCAATGAAGAGGCATCAGTAAGAACACTGGGGCAATGGAGAGGCATCGGTGAGAACACTGGGGCGATGGAGAGCCATCGGTAAGAACACTGGGGCGATGAAGAGGCATCGGTAAGAACACTGGGGTGATGGAGAGGCATCAGTAAGAACACTGGGGCGATGGAGAGGCATCGGTAAGAACACTGAGGCGATGGAGAGGCATCGGTAAGAACACTGGGGCGATGGAGAGGCATCGGTAAGAACACTGGGGTGATGGAGAGGCATCGGTAAGAACACTGGGGCGATGAAGAGGCATCAGTAAGAACACTGGGGTGATGGAGAGGCATCAGTAAGAACACTGGGGCGGTGGAGAGGCATCGGTAAGAACACTGTGGCGCTGGAGAGGCATTGGTGAGAACACTGGGGCAATGAAGAGCCATCAGTAAGAACACTGGGGCGATGAAGAGGCATCAGTAAGAACACTGGAGCAATGGAGAGGCATCGGTAAGAACACTGGGGCGATGGAGAGGTATCGGTAAGAACACTGGGGCAATGGAGAGGCATCAGTAAGAACACTGGGGCGATGAAGAGGCATCGGTAAGAACACTGGGGCGATGGAGAGGCATCGGTAAGAACACTGGGGCGATGGAGAAGCATCAGTAAGAACACTGTGGCGATGGAGAGGCATCGGTAAGAACAATAGGGTGATGGAGAGGCATCGGTAAGAACACTGGGGCGATGGAGAGGCATCAGTAAGAACACTGGGGTGATGGAGAGCCATCGGTGAGAACACTGGGGCGATGTAGAGGCATCGGTAAGAACACTGGGCGATGTAGAGGCATCGGTAAGAACACTGGGGCGATGGAGAGGCATCAGTGAGAACACTGGGGCGATGGAGAGGCATCAGTGAGAACAGTGAGGTGATGGAGAGGCATCGGTAAGAACACTGGGGTGGTGGAGAGGCATCAGTAAGAACACTGGGGTGGTGGAGAGGCATCAGGAAGAACACTGGGGTGATAAAGAGGCGTAAGAACACTGGGGCGATGGAGAGGCATCGGTAAGAACACTGGGGCGGTGGAGAGGCATCGGTAAGAACACTGTGGCGATGGAGAGGCATCAGTAAGAACACTGGGGTGATGGAGAGGCATCGGTAAGAGCACTGGGGCGATGGAGAGGCATCGGTAAGAACATTGGGGTGATGGAGAGCCATCGGTAAGAACACTGGGGTGATGGAGAGGCATCGGTAAGAACACTGGGGCGATGGAGAGGCATCGGTAAGAACACTGGGGTGATGAAGAGGCATCGGTAAGAACACTGGGGCGATGAAGAAGCATCGGTAAGAACACTGGGGCGATGGAGAGGCATCGGTAAGAACACTGTGGTGCTGGAGAGGCATCGGTACGAACACTGGGGTGATGGAGAGGCATCAGTAAGAACACTGGGGCGATGAAGAGGCATCAGTAAGAAGACTGGGACGATGGAGAGCCATTGGTAAGAACACTGGGGTGATGGAGAGGCATCGGTAAGAACACTGGGGTGGTGGAGAGGCATTGGTAAGAACACTGGGGCGATGAAGAGGCATCGGTAAGAACACTGGGGCGATGGAGAGGCATCGGTAAGAACACTGGGGCGACGGAGAGGATTCGGTAAGAACACTGGGGCGATGGAGAGGCATCGGTAAGGACACTGGGGCAATGGAGAGGCATCGGTGAGAACACTGGGGCGATGGAGAGCCTTCGGTAAGAACACTGGGGCAATGAGGAGGCATCGGTAAGAACACTGGGGTGATGGAGAGGCATTAGTAAGAACACTGGGGTGATGGAGAGGCATCGGTAAGAACCCTGGGGTGGTGGAGAGGCATCAGTAAGAACACTGGGGCGATGGAGAGGTATCGGTAAGAACACTGAGGCGATGGAGAGGCATCGGTAAGAACACTGGGGCGATGGAGAGGCATCGGTAAGAACACTGGGGCGATGGAGAGGCATCGGTAAGAACACTGGGGCGATGGAGAGCCATCGGTAAGAACACTGGGGCGATGAAGAGGCATCAGTAAGAACACTGGGGTGATGGAGAGGCATCAGTAAGAACACTGGGGCGGTGGAGAGGCATCGGTAAGAACACTGTGGCGCTGGAGAGGCATCGGTGAGAACACTGGGGCGATAAAGAGCCATCGGTAAGAACACTGGGGCGATGAAGAGGCATCGGTAAGAACACTGGGGCAATGGAGAGGCATCGGTAAGAACACTGGGGCGATGAAGAGGCATCAGTAAGAACACTGGGGCGATGGAGAGGCATCGGTAAGAACACTGGGGCAATGGAGAGGCATCGGTGAGAACACTGGGGCGATGGAGAGCCTTCGGTAAGAACACTGGGGCAATGAGGAGGCATCGGTAAGAACACTGGGGTGATGGAGAGGCATTAGTAAGAACACTGGGGTGATGGAGAGGCATCGGTAAGAACCCTGGGGTGGTGGAGAGGCATCAGTAAGAACACTGGGGCGATGGAGAGGCATCGGTAAGAACACTGAGGCGATGGAGAGGCATCGGTAAGAACACTGGGGCGATGGAGAGGCATCGGTAAGAACACTGGGGCGATGGAGAGGCATCGGTAAGAACACTGGGGCGATGGAGAGCCATCGGTAAGAACACTGGGGCGATGAAGAGGCATCAGTAAGAACACTGGGGTGATGGAGAGGCATCAGTAAGAACACTGGGGCGGTGGAGAGGCATCGGTAAGAACACTGTGGCGCTGGAGAGGCATCGGTGAGAACACTGGGGCGATAAAGAGCCATCGGTAAGAACACTGGGGCGATGAAGAGGCATCGGTAAGAACACTGGGGCAATGGAGAGGCATCGGTAAGAACACTGGGGCGATGAAGAGGCATCAGTAAGAACACTGGGGCGATGGAGAGGCATCGGTAAGAACACTGGGGCAATGGAGAGGCATCGGTAAGAACACTGGGGCAATGAAGAGGCATCAGTAAGAACACTGGGGCGATGGAGAGGCATCGGTAAGAACACTGGGGCGATGGAGAAGCATCAGTAAGAACACTGGGGCGATGGAGAGCCATCGGTGAGAACACTGGGGCGATGAAGAGGCATCGGTAAGAACACTGGGGCGATGGAGAGGCATCGGTAAGAACACTGGGGCGATGGAGAGCCATCGGTAAGAACACTGTGTTGCTGGAGAGGCATCAGTGAGAACACTGGGGCGATGGAGAGGCATCAGTGAGAACAGTGAGGTGATGGAGAGGCATCGGTAAGAACACTGGGGTGGTGGAGAGGCATCGGTAAGAACACTGGGGTGGTGGAGAGGCATCGGTAAGAACACTGGGGTGGTGGAGAGGCATCGGTAAGAACACTGGGGTGGTGGAGAGGCATCGGTAAGAACACTGGGGTGGTGGAGAGGCATCAGTAAGAACACTGGGGTGATAAAGAGGCGTAAGAACACTGGGGCGAAGGAGAGCCATCGGTAAGAACACTGGGGCGATGAAGAGGCATCGGTAAGAACACTGGGGCGGTGGAGAGGCATCGGTAAGAACACTGGGGCGATGGAGAGGCATCGGTAAGAACACTGGGGCGATGGAGAGGCATCGGTATTAACATTGGGGCGATGGAGAGGCATCGGTAAGAACACTGGGGCGATGGAGAGGCATCGGTAAGAACACTGGGGTGATGGAGAGGTATCGGTAAGAGCACTGGGGCGATGGAGAGGCATCGGTAAGAACATTGGGGTGATGGAGAGCCATTGGTAAGAACACTGGGGTGATGAAGAGGCATCGGTAAGAACACTGGGGTGGTGGAGAGGCATCAGTAAGAACACTGGGGTGATGGAGAGGCATCGGTAAGAACACTGGGGCGATGGAGAGGCATCAGTAAGAACACTGGGGCGATGAAGAGGCATCGGTAAGAACACTGGGGCGATGGAGAAGCATCGGTAAGAACACTGGGGCGATGGAGAGGCATCGGTAAGAACACTGTGGCGCTGGAGAGGCATCGGTAAGAACACTGGGGTGATGGAGAGGCATCAGTAAGAACACTGGGGCGATGGAGAGGCATCGGTAAGAGCACTGGGGCGATGGAGAGGCATCGGTAAGAACATTGGGGTGATGGAGAGGCATCGGTAAGAACACTGGGGCGATAGAGAGGCATCGGTAAGAACACTGGGGTGATGGAGAGGCATCGGTAAGAACACTGGGGCGATGGAGAGGCATCGGTAAGAACACTGGGGCGATGGAGAGGCATCGGTAAGAACACTGGGGCGATGGAGAGGCATTGGTAAGAACACTGGGGCGATGGAGAGGCATCGGTAAGAACACTGGGGCGATGGAGAGGCATCGGTAAGAGCACTGTAGCGATGGAGAGGCATCGGTAAGAACATTGGGGTGATGGAGAGCCATCGGTAAGAACACTGGGGCGATGGAGAGGCATCGGTAAGAACACTGGGGCGATGGAGAGGCATCGGTAAGAGCACTGGAGTGATGGAGAGGCATCGGTATGAACATTGGGTGATGGAGAGGCATCAGTAAGAACACTGGGGTGGTGGAGAGGCATCGGTAAGAACACTGGGGTGATGGAAAGGCATTGGTAAGAACACTGGGGTGATGGAAAGGCATTGGTAAGAACACTGGGGCAATGGAGAGGCATCGGTAAGAACACTGGGGCGATGAAGAGGCATCGGTAAGAACACTGGGGCGATGGAGAGGCATCGGTAAGAACACTGGGGCGATGGAGAGGCATCGGTAAGAACATTGGGGCGATGGAGAGGCATCGGTAAGAACACTGTGGCGATGGAGAGGCATCGGTAAGAACACTGGGGTGATGGAGAGGCATCGGTAAGAGCACTGGGGCGATGGAGAGGCATCGGTAAGAACATTGGGGTGATGGAGAGCCATCGGTAAGAACACTGGGGTGATGGAGAGGCATCGGTAAGAACACTGGGGTGGTGGAGAGGCATTGGTAAGAACACTGGGGTGATGGAGAGGCATCGGTAAGAACACTGGGGCGATGGAGAGGCATCGGTAAGAACACTGGGGCGATGAAGAGGCATCGGTAAGAACACTGGGGCGATGGAGAAGCATCGGTACGAACACTGGGGCGATGGAGAGGCATCGGTAAGAACACTGTGGCGCTGGAGAGGCATTGGTAAGAACACTGGGGTGATGGAGAGGCATCAGTAAGAACACTGGGGCGATGAAGAGGCATCAGTAAGAAGACTGGGACGATGGAGAGCCATTGGTAAGAACACTGGGGTGATGGAGAGGCATCGGTAAGAACACTGGGGTGGTGGAGAGGCATTGGTAAGAACACTGGGGCGATGAAGAGGCATCGGTAAGAACACTGGGGCGATGGAGAGGCATCGGTAAGAACACTGGGGCGATGGAGAGGATTCGGTAAGAACACTGGGGCGATGGAGAGGCATCGGTAAGGACACTGGGGCGATGAAGAGGCATCGGTAAGAACACTGGGGCAATGGAGAGGCATTGGTGAGAACACTGGGGCGATGGAGAGCCTTCGGTAAGAACACTGGGGCAATGAGGAGGCATCGGTAAGAACACTGGGGTGATGGAGAGGCATCAGTAAGAACACTGGGGTGGTGGAGAGGCATCAGTAAGAACACTGGGGCGATGGAGAGGCATCGGTAAGAACACTGAGGCGATGGAGAGGCATCGGTAAGAACACTGGGGCGATGGAGAGGCATCGGTAAGAACACTGGGGCGATGGAGAGGCATCAGTAAGAACACTGGGGCGATGGAGAGGCATTGGTAAGAACACTGGGGCAATGCAGAGGCATCGGTAAGAACACTGGGGCGATGAAGAGGCATCGGTAAGAACACTGGGGCGATGGAGAGGCATCGGTATGAACACTGGGGCGATGGAGAGGCATCAGTAAGAACACTGGGGCGATGGAGAGGCATCAGTAAGAACACTGGGCGATGGAGAGGCATCGGTAAGAACACTGGGGCAATGGAGAGGCATCGGTAAGAACACTGGGGCGATGAAGAGGCATCGGTAAGAACACTGGGGCGATGGAGAGGCATCGGTAAGAACACTGGGGCGATGGAGAAGCATCAGTAAGAACACTGGGGCAATGGAGAGACATCGGTAAGAACACTGGGGCGATAGAGAGGCATCGGTAAGAACACTGGGGCAATGGAGAGGCATCGGTAAGGACACTGGCGCGATGAAGAGGCATCGGTAAGAACACTGGGGTGGTGGAGAGGCATCGGTAAGAACACTGGGGCGATGAAGAGGCATCGGTAAGAACACTGGGGCGATGGAGAGGCATCGGTAAGGACACTGGGGCGATGGAGAGGCATCGGTAAGAACACTGGGGTGGTGGAGAGGCATCGGTAAGAACCTGGGGCGATGAAGAGGCATCGGTAAGAACACTGGGGAGATGGAGAGGCATCGGTAAGAACACTGGGGCGATGGAGAGGCATCGGTAAGAACACTGGGGCAATGAAGAGGCATCGGTAAGGACACTGGGGCAATGAAGAGGCATCGGTAAGAACACTGGGGCAATGGAGAGGCATCGGTGAGAACACTGGGGCGATGGAGAGCCATCGGTAAGAACACTGGGGCGATGAAGAGGCATCGGTAAGAACACTGGGGTGATGGAGAGGCATTAGTAAGAACACTGGGGTGATGGAGAGGCATCGGTAAGAACCCTGGGGTGGTGGAGAGGCATCAGTAAGAACACTGGGGCGATGGAGAGGCATCGGTAAGAACACTGAGGCGATGGAGAGGCATCGGTAAGAACACTGGGGCGATGGAGAGGCATCGGTAAGAACACTGGGGCGATGGAGAGGCATCGGTAAGAACACTGGGGTGATGGAGAGCCATCGGTAAGAACACTGGGGCGATGAAGAGGCATCAGTAAGAACACTGGGGTGATGGAGAGGCATCAGTAAGAACACTGGGGCGGTGGAGAGGCATCGGTAAGAACACTGTGGCGCTGGAGAGGCATTGGTGAGAACACTGGGGCAATGAAGAGCCATCAGTAAGAACACTGGGGCGATGAAGAGGCATCAGTAAGAACACTGGGGCAATGGAGAGGCATCGGTAAGAACACTGGGGCGATGAAGAGGCATCAGTAAGAACACTGGGGCGATGGAGAGGCATCGGTAAGAACACTGGGGCAATGGAGAGGCATCAGTAAGAACACTGGGGCGATGAAGAGGCATCGGTAAGAACACTGGGGCAATGGAGAGGCATCAGTAAGAACACTGGGGCGATGGAGAAGCATCAGTAAGAACACTGTGGCGATGGAGAGGCATCGGTAAGAACAATAGGGTGATGGAGAGGCATCGGTAAGAACACTGGGGCGATGGAGAGGCATCAGTAAATACACTGGGGCAATGAAGAGGCATCAGTAAGAACAGTGGGGCGATGAAGAGGCATCAGTAAGAACACTGGGGCGATGGAGAGCCATCGGTGAGAACACTGGGGCGATGTAGAGGCATCGGTAAGAACACTAGGCGATGGAGAGGCATCGGTAAGAACACTGGGGCGATGGAGAGGCATCAGTGAGAACACTGGGGCGATGGAGAGGCATCAGTGAGAACAGTGAGGTGATGGAGAGGCATCGGTAAGAACACTGGGGTGGTGGAGAGGCATCAGTAAGAACACTGGGGTGGTGGAGAGGCATCAGGAAGAACACTGGGGTGATAAAGAGGCGTAAGAACACTGGGGCGATGGAGAGGCATCGGTAAGAACATTGGGGCGGTGGAGAGGCATCGGTAAGAACACTGTGGCGATGGAGAGGCATCGGTAAGAACACTGGGGTGATGGAGAGGCATCAGTAAGAGCACTGGGGCGATGGAGAGGCATCGGTAAGAACATTGGGGTGATGGAGAGCCATCGGTAAGAACACTGGGGTGATGGAGAGGCATCGGTAAGAACACTGGGGCGATGGAGAGGCATCGGTAAGAACACTGGGGCGATGAAGAGGCATCAGTAAGAACACTGGGGCGATGAAGAAGCATCGGTAAGAACACTGGGGCGATGGAGAGGCATCGGTAAGAACACTGTGGCGCTGGAGAGGCATCGGTACGAACACTGGGGTGATGGAGAGGCATCAGTAAGAACACTGGGGCGATGAAGAGGCATCAGTAAGAAGACTGGGACGATGGAGAGCCATTGGTAAGAACACTGGGGTGATGGAGAGGCATCGGTAAGAACACTGGGGTGGTGGAGAGGCATTGGTAAGAACACTGGGGCGATGAAGAGGCATCGGTAAGAACACTGGGGCGATGGAGAGGCATCGGTAAGAACACTGGGGCGACGGAGAGGATTCGCTAAGAACACTGGGGCGATGGAGAGGCATCGGTAAGGACACTGGGGCGATGAAGAGGCATCGGTAAGAACACTGGGGCAATGGAGAGGCATCGGTGAGAACACTGGGGCGATGGAGAGCCTTCGGTAAGAACACTGGGGCAATGAGGAGGCATCGGTAAGAACACTGGGGTGATGGAGAGGCATTAGTAAGAACACTGGGGTGATGGAGAGGCATCGGTAAGAACCCTGGGGTGGTGGAGAGGCATCAGTAAGAACACTGGGGCGATGGAGAGGCATCGGTAAGAACACTGAGGCGATGGAGAGGCATCGGTAAGAACACTGGGGCGATGGAGAGGCATCGGTAAGAACACTGGGGCGATGGAGAGGCATCGGTAAGAACACTGGGGCGATGGAGAGCCATCGGTAAGAACACTGGGGCGATGAAGAGGCATCAGTAAGAACACTGGGGTGATGGAGAGGCATCAGTAAGAACACTGGGGCGGTGGAGAGGCATCGGTAAGAACACTGTGGCGCTGGAGAGGCATCGGTGAGAACACTGGGGCGATGAAGAGTCATCGGTAAGAACACTGGGGCGATGAAGAGGCATCGGTAAGAACACTGGGGCAATGGAGAGGCATCGGTAAGAACACTGGGGCGATGAAGAGGCATCAGTAAGAACACTGGGGCGATGGAGAGGCATCGGTAAGAACACTGGGGCAATGGAGAGGCATCGGTAAGAACACTGGGGCAATGAAGAGGCATCGGTAAGAAAACTGGGGCGATGGAGAGGCATCGGTAAGAACACTGGGGCGATGGAGAAGCATCAGTAAGAACACTGGGGCGATGGAGAGCCATCGGTGAGAACACTGGGGCGATGAAGAGGCATCGGTAAGAACACTGGGGCGATGGAGAGGCATCGGTAAGAACACTGGGGCGATGGAGAGCCATCGGTAAGAACACTGTGGTGCTGGAGAGGCATCAGTGAGAACACTGGGGCGATGGAGAGGCATCAGTGATAACAGTGAGGTGATGGAGAGGCATCGGTAAGAACACTGGGGTGGTGGAGAGGCATCGGTAAGAACACTAGGGTGGTGGAGAGGCATCGGTAAGAACACTGGGGTGGTGGAGAGGCATCGGTAAGAACACTGGGGTGGTGGAGAGGCATCGGTAAGAACACTGGGGTGGTGGAGAGGCATCAGTAAGAACACTGGGGTGATAAAGAGGCGTAAGAACACTGGGGCGAAGGAGAGCCATCGGTAAGAACACTGGGGCGATGAAGAGGCATCGGTAAGAACACTGGGGCGGTGGAGAGGCATCGGTAAGAACACTGGGGCGATGGAGAGGCATCGGTAAGAACACTGGGGCGATGGAGAGGCATCGGTATTAACATTGGGGCGATGGAGAGGCATCGGTATTAACATTGGGGCGATGGAGAGGCATCGGTAAGAACACTGGGGTGATGGAGAGGCAT
Organism: Ambystoma mexicanum; assembly: GCF_040938575.1. Classification (NCBI taxonomy): domain Eukaryota; kingdom Metazoa; phylum Chordata; class Amphibia; order Caudata; family Ambystomatidae; genus Ambystoma; species Ambystoma mexicanum. The sequence continues at coordinate 17,441,401 of NC_090931.1, read as the reverse complement.
CGGTAAGAGCACTGGGGCGATGGAGAGGCATCGGTAAGAACATTGGGGTGATGGAGAGCCATTGGTAAGAACACTGGGGTGATGAAGAGGCATCGGTAAGAACACTGGGGTGGTGGAGAGGCATCGGTAAGAACACTGGGGTGATGGAGAGGCATCGGTAAGAACACTGGGGCGATGGAGAGGCATCGGTAAGAACACTGGGGCGATGAAGAGGCATCGGTAAGAACACTGGGGCGATGGAGAAGCATCGGTAAGAACACTGGGGCGATGGAGAGGCATCGGTAAGAACACTGTGGCGCTGGAGAGGCATTGGTAAGAACACTGGGGTGATGGAGAGGCATCGGTAAGAACACTGGGGCGATGGAGAGGCATCGGTAAGAGCACTGGGGCGATGGAGAGGCATCGGTAAGAACATTGGGGTGATGGAGAGGCATCGGTAAGAACACTGGGGTGGTGGAGAGGCATCGGTAAGAACACTGGGGTGATGGAGAGGCATCGGTAAGAACACTGGGGCGATGGAGAGGCATCAGTAAGAACACTGGGGCGATGAAGAGGCATCGGTAAGAACACTGGGGCGATGCAGAGGCATCAGTAAGAACACTGGGGCGATGGAGAGGCATCGGTAAGAACACTGGGGCGATGAAGAGGCATCGGTAAGAACACTGGGGCGATGGAGAGGCATCGGTAAGAACACTGGGGCGATGGAGAGGCATCGGTAAGAGCACTGGAGCGATGGAGAGGCATCGGTAAGAACATTGGGGTGATGGAGAGCCATCGGTAAGAACACTGGGGCGATGGAGAGGCATCGGTAAGAACATTGGGGTGATGGAGAGGCATCGGTAAGAACACTGGGGTGGTGGAGAGGCATCGGTAAGAACACTGGGGTGATGGAAAGGCATTGGTAAGAACACTGGGGCGATGGAGAGGCATCGGTAAGAACACTGGGGCGATGAAGAGGCATCGGTAAGAACACTGGGGCGATGAAGAGGCATCGGTAAGAACACTGGGGCGATGGAGAGGCATCGGTAAGAACACCGGGGCGATGGAGAAGCATCGGTAAGAACACTGGGGCAATGGAGAGGCATCGGTAAGAACACTGGGGCGATGGAGAGGCATCGGTAAGAACACTGGGGCAATGGAGAGGCATCGGTAAGGACACTGGCGCGATGAAGAGGCATCGGTAAGAACACTGGGGTGGTGGAGAGGCATCGGTAAGAACACTGGGGCGATGAAGAGGCATCGGTAAGAACACTGGGGCGATGGAGAGGCATCGGTAAGGACACTGGGGCGATGAAGAGGCATCGGTAAGAACACTGGGGTGGTGGAGAGGCATCGGTAAGAACCTGGGGCGATGAAGAGGCATCGGTAAGAACACTGGGGCGATGAAGAGGCATCGGTAAGGACACTGGGGCAATGAAGAGGCATCGGTAAGAACACTGGGGCAATGGAGAGGCATCGGTGAGAACAATGGGGCGATGGAGAGCCATCAGTAAGAACACTGGGGCGATGAAGAGGCATCGGTAAGAACACTGGGGTGATGGAGAGGCATCAGTAAGAACACTGGGGTGATGGAGAGGCATCGGTAAGAACCCTGGGGTGGTGGAGAGGCATCGGTAAGAACACTGGGGCGATGGAGAGGCATCGGTAAGAACACTGAGGCGATGGAGAGGCATCGGTAAGAACACTGGGGCGATGGAGAGGCATCGGTAAGAACACTGGGGCGATGGAGAGGCATCGGTAAGAACACTGGGGTGATGGAGAGCCATCGGTAAGAACACTGGGGCGATGAAGAGGCATCAGTAAGAACACTGGGGTGATGGAGAGGCATCAGTAAGAACACTGGGGCGGTGGAGAGGCATCGGTAAGAACACTGTGGCGCTGGAGAGGCATTGGTGAGAACACTGGGGCAATGAAGAGCCATCAGTAAGAACACTGGGGCGATGCAGAGGCATCAGTAAGAACACTGGGGCAATGGAGAGGCATCGGTAAGAACACTGGGGCGATGAAGAGGCATCAGTAAGAACACTGGGGCGATGGAGAGGCATCGGTAAGAACACTGGGGCAATGGAGAGGCATCAGTAAGAACACTGGGGCGATGAAGAGGCATCGGTAAGAACACTGGGGCGATGGAGAGGCATCAGTAAGAACACTGGGGCGATGGAGAAGCATCAGTAAGAACACTGTGGCGATGGAGAGGCATCGGTAAGAACAATAGGGTGATGGAGAGGCATCGGTAAGAACACTGGGGCGATGGAGAGGCATCAGTAAATACACTGGGGCAATGAAGAGGCATCAGTAAGAACAGTGGGGCGATGAAGAGGCATCAGTAAGAACACTGGGGCGATGGAGAGCCATCGGTGAGAACACTGGGGCGATGTAGAGGCATCGGTAAGAACACTAGGCGATGGAGAGGCATCGGTAAGAACACTGGGGCGATGGAGAGGCATCAGTGAGAACACTGGGGCGATGGAGAGGCATCAGTGAGAACAGTGAGGTGATGGAGAGGCATCGTTAAGAACACTGGGGTGGTGGAGAGGCATCAGTAAGAACACTGGGGTGGTGGAGAGGCATCAGGAAGAACACTGGGGTGATAAAGAGGCGTAAGAACACTGGGGCGATGGAGAGGCATCGGTAAGAACATTGGGGCGGTGGAGAGGCATCGGTAAGAACACTGTGGCGATGGAGAGGCATCGGTAAGAACACTGGGGTGATGGAGAGGCATCGGTAAGAGCACTGGGGCGATGGAGAGGCATCGGTAAGAACATTGGGGTGATGGAGAGCCATCGGTAAGAACACTGGGGTGATGGAGAGGCATCGGTAAGAACACTGGGGCGATGGAGAGGCATCGGTAAGAACACTGGGGCGATGAAGAGGCATCAGTAAGAACACTGGGGCGATGAAGAAGCATCGGTAAGAACACTGGGGCGATGGAGAGGCATCGGTAAGAACACTGTGGCGCTGGAGAGGCATCGGTACGAACACTGGGGTGATGGAGAGGCATCAGTAAGAACACTGGGGCGATGAAGAGGCATCAGTAAGAAGACTGGGACGATGGAGAGCCATTGGTAAGAACACTGGGGTGATGGAGAGGCATCGGTAAGAACACTGGGGTGGTGGAGAGGCATTGGTAAGAACACTGGGGCGATGAAGAGGCATCGGTAAGAACACTGGGGCGATGGAGAGGCATCGGTAAGAACACTGGGGCGACGGAGAGGATTCGCTAAGAACACTGGGGCGATGGAGAGGCATCGGTAAGGACACTGGGGCGATGAAGAGGCATCGGTAAGAACACTGGGGCAATGGAGAGGCATCGGTGAGAACACTGGGGCGATGGAGAGCCTTCGGTAAGAACACTGGGGCAATGAGGAGGCATCGGTAAGAACACTGGGGTGATGGAGAGGCATTAGTAAGAACACTGGGGTGATGGAGAGGCATCGGTAAGAACCCTGGGGTGGTGGAGAGGCATCAGTAAGAACACTGGGGCGATGGAGAGGCATCGGTAAGAACACTGAGGCGATGGAGAGGCATCGGTAAGAACACTGGGGCGATGGAGAGGCATCGGTAAGAACACTGGGGCGATGGAGAGGCATCGGTAAGAACACTGGGGCGATGGAGAGCCATCGGTAAGAACACTGGGGCGATGAAGAGGCATCAGTAAGAACACTGGGGTGATGGAGAGGCATCAGTAAGAACACTGGGGCGGTGGAGAGGCATCGGTAAGAACACTGTGGCGCTGGAGAGGCATCGGTGAGAACACTGGGGCGATGAAGAGTCATCGGTAAGAACACTGGGGCGATGAAGAGGCATCGGTAAGAACACTGGGGCAATGGAGAGGCATCGGTAAGAACACTGGGGCGATGAAGAGGCATCAGTAAGAACACTGGGGCGATGGAGAGGCATCGGTAAGAACACTGGGGCAATGGAGAGGCATCGGTAAGAACACTGGGGCAATGAAGAGGCATCGGTAAGAAAACTGGGGCGATGGAGAGGCATCGGTAAGAACACTGGGGCGATGGAGAAGCATCAGTAAGAACACTGGGGCGATGGAGAGCCATCGGTGAGAACACTGGGGCGATGAAGAGGCATCGGTAAGAACACTGGGGCGATGGAGAGCCATCGGTAAGAACACTGTGGTGCTGGAGAGGCATCAGTGAGAACACTGGGGCGATGGAGAGGCATCAGTGATAACAGTGAGGTGATGGAGAGGCATCGGTAAGAACACTGGGGTGGTGGAGAGGCATCGGTAAGAACACTGGGGTGGTGGAGAGGCATCGGTAAGAACACTGGGGTGGTGGAGAGGCATCGGTAAGAACACTGGGGTGGTGGAGAGGCATCGGTAAGAACACTGGGGTGGTGGAGAGGCATCAGTAAGAACACTGTGGTGATAAAGAGGCGTAAGAACACTGGGGCGAAGGAGAGCCATCGGTAAGAACACTGGGGCGATGAAGAGGCATCGGTAAGAACACTGGGGCGGTGGAGAGGCATCGGTAAGAACACTGGGGCGATGGAGAGGCATCGGTAAGAACACTGGGGCGATGGAGAGGCATCGGTATTAACATTGGGGCGATGGAGAGGCATCGGTATTAACATTGGGGCGATGGAGAGGCATCGGTAAGAACACTGGGGTGATGGAGAGGCATCGGTAAGAGCACTGGGGCGATGGAGAGGCATCGGTAAGAACATTGGGGTGATGGAGAGCCATTGGTAAGAACACTGGGGTGATGAAGAGGCATCGGTAAGACCACTGGGGCGGTGGAGAGGCATCAGTAAGAACACTGGGGTGATGGAGAGGCATCGGTAAGAACACTGGGGCGATGGAGAGGCATCGGTAAGAACACTGGGGCGATGAAGAGGCATCGGTTCGGTAAGAACACTGGGGCGATGGAGAAGCATCGGTAAGAACACTGGGGCGATGGAGAGGCATCGGTAAGAACACTGTGGCGCTGGAGAGGCATCGGTAAGAACACTGGGGCGATGGAGAGGCATCAGTAAGAACACTGGGGCGATGGAGAGGCATCGGTAAGAGCACTGGGGCGATGGAGAGGCATCGGTAAGAACATTGGGGTGATGGAGAGGCATCGGTAAGAACACTGGGGCGGTGGAGAGGCATCGGTAAGAACACTGGGGCGATGGAGAGGCATCGGTAAGAACACTGGGGCGATGGAGAGGCATCAGTAAGAACACTGGGGCGATGAAGAGGCATCGGTAAGAACACTGGGGCGATGGAGAGGCATCGGTAAGAACACTGGGGCGATGGAGAGGCATCGGTAAGAACACTGGGGCGATGAAGAGGCATCGGTAAGAACACTGGGGCGATGGAGAGGCATCGGTAAGAACACTGGGGCGATGGAGAGGCATCGGTAAGAGCACTGGAGCGATGGAGAGGCATCGGTAAGAACATTGGGGCGATGGAGAGCCATCGGTAAGAACACTGGGGCGATGGAGAGGCATCGGTAAGAACATTGGGGTGATGGAGAGGCATCGGTAAGAACACTGGGGTGGTGGAGAGGCATCGGTAAGAACACTGGGGCGATGGAAAGGCATTGGTAAGAACACTGGGGCAATGGAGAGGCATCAGTAAGAACACTGGGGCGATGAAGAGGCATCGGTAAGAACACTGGGGCGATGAAAAGGCATCGGTAAGAACACTGGGGTGATGGAGAGGCGTAAGAACGCTGGGGTGATGGCGAGGCATCAGTAAGAACACTGGGGTGATGGAGAGGCGGAAGAACACTGGGGGGATGGCGAGGCTTCGGTAAGAACACTGGGCCTGGGGTGATGAAACGCGCCCGGTTCTCTTTAACCAAACTTGAACCAGGAGGGTATAATCCCGAATAATGAGAACTCCGCAGTGTGTCCTCGTTTCATGTCCTGCAGCTGGACTTTGGTGCTGTTTATGACGTCATGTCGCGATAGCGCTTCCAAGGAGGAGCTATGCAGTGAAAATTAACAATCGCAGCGCCCGCTCTCCATCCTTGAATCTTCATCGGGGTATGTCCGAGAAGGCGGCTTGATTGGATGATGTATCGGGGGAGTATTTTGGAAATCCTTGCAGAGTCTCGTTGGGCTCTCGCGAGAGGACACCCTGAGGAGCTCAGGTGATGGTGCCTGTGTCTAATCACAGCGTCATCATGATCAATCCCATCGGCCGAAATAGAGGCAGACACTTGTCAGGCGCTACTTGTGAAATGATAGCAGTTTTCATAAAAATCCCACCTACAACCCGGCACATTACTCTGCTCACCATTTAACTGTTTGCAAAGGCCACGGCCAATTGTGAGACACATTTACTGTGGAAAATTGGAGTAAAAATACATTGGCCCTCATTACGAGTTTGGCGGTAGCCATGGAGCTATTGCCGCCAAACCGTGCTCCTTTACCAGGTTCCCAGAATGGGGAATTACCGGGCCATTCCGAGTTTAGAGGGCCTGGTAATTCCTCCCTCAGGGAACCCGGGCCCGGCCCTTCCCCATTCCATTCTGAGCCCCCATAGGGCTCAATGGGAATGGGTGCAGGGAGCTAACAACGGGCCGATTACGAGCGGCCCGTTGTTAGTTCCCTCTTCCCCTCGCGGGACCCGGTAACGACACCTGGTTTTACCAGGTGTCCTTAGTGGGTCCCGCAAGTGGACCTCGTAATTTCACAGGATGGGTTTAACGGGTCCGCCTCCATTAGCGGAGCCCGTTAACCCGTTCCGCGAAAGTTATAATGAGCCCCATTATGTTTATATGATGGGTTTTTTATAACGCGCTTAATAACCAGAAGTTTCTAAGTGTGGACCCGGGATTCGAACCTGGGTTGCTGCGTGTCGTCTTGCTTCCAAGGCGAGCACGTTGTCCCTAAGCTATTCTCCCGAGTATAAGCTTTTATACTAACTGATCAGCACTGCAGAGGTCTTACAAATGTGCCCCGTTTAATTATTCTTCCCAAAACTCCCAATTGGCAAATGAGCTGCCTGGTGATGTCTCATCTCGTGTCTGCACTCTCTCCTGGGCTCTCACAGTGGCATGCCAGTCCTTGGAAAGGTAAAGTACTTGGCATCTAACAGCCACATCTGACAGCCATGGGTGTATCATTGTGCCCTCTACAGACAGCCCACCGCGGTGGATCATTGTGCCATCTACAGACAGCCCACCACTGGTGGATGATTGTGCCTTCTACAAACATGGCACCACTGGTGGATCATTGTGCCCTCTACAGACAGCCCACCACTGGTGGATCATTGTGCACTCTACAGACAGCCCACTACTGGTGGATCATTGTGCCATCTACAGACAGCGCACCACTGGTGGCTCATTGTGCCCTCTACAGACAGGGCACCACTGGTGAATCATTGTGCCCTCTACAGACAGGGCACCACTGGTGGATCATTGTGCCTTCTACAAACATGACACCACTGGTGGATCATTGTGCCTTCTACAGACAGCCCACCACGGGTGAATCATTGTGCCCTCTACAGACAGCGCACCACTGGTGGATCATTGTGCCCTCTACAGACAACACACCACTGTTGGACCCTTGTGCCCTCTACAGAGAGTAGTGGATTATTAATTCCTCTACAGACAGGTCACCCCTGGCGGATCAATTTGCTTTGTACCGTCAGCCCACCACTGGTGGAGGATTGTGTCCTCTACAGACAGCCCACCACTGGTGGATCATTGTGCCCTCTACAGACAGCCCACCACTGGTGGATCATTGTGCCCTCTACATACAGCCCACCACTGGTGGATCATTGTGCCCTCTACAGACAGGGCACCACTGGTGGATCATTGTACCCTCTACAGAAAGCCCACCGCTGGTGGATCATTGTGCCCTCTACAGACAGCGCACCGATGGTGGATCATTGTGTCCTCTACAGACAGCCCACCGCTGGTGGATTATTGTGCGCTCTACAGACTTGGCACCACTGGTGGATCATTGTGCCCTCTACAGACAGCCCACACTGGTGGATCATTGTTCCCTCTTCTGACAGGGCACCACTGGTGGATCATTGTGCCCTCTACAGACAGCCCACCGCTGGTGGATCAGTGTGCGCTCTACAGACAGGGCACCGCTGGTGGATCATTGTGCGCTCTACAGACATAGCACCACTGGTGGATCATTGTGCCCTCTACAGAGAGCCCACCACTGGTGGATCATTGTTCCCTCTACTGACAGGGCACCACTGCTGGATCATTGTTCCCTCTACTGACAGGGCACCACTGGTGGATCATTGTGCCCTCTACAGACCGCCCACCGCTGGTGGATCAGTGTGCGCTCTACAGACAGGGCACCACTGGTGGATCACTGTGCCCTCTACAGACAGCCCACCACTGGTGGATCATTGTTCCCTCTACTGACAGGGTACCACTGGTGGATCATTGTTCCCTCTACTGACAGCCCACCACTGGTGGATCATTGTGCCCTCTACAGACAGGGCACCACTGGTGGATCATTGTGCCCTCTACAGACAGCCCACCACTGGTGGATCATTGTTCCCTCTACTGATAGGGCACCACTGGTGGATCATTGTGCGCTCTACAGACAGCCCACCACTGGTGGATCATTGTGCCCTCTACAGACAGCCCACCACTGGTGGATCATTGTGCGCTCTGCAGACATGGCACCACTGGTGGATCATTGTGCCCTCTACAGACATGGCACCACTGGTGGATCATTGTTCCCTCTACTGATAGGGCACCGCTGGTGGATCATTGTGCACTCTACAGACATGGCACCACTGGTGGATCATTGTGCCCTCTACAGACATGGCACCACTGGTGGATCATTGTTCCCTCTACTGATAGGGCACCACTGGTGGATCATTGTGCCCTCTACAGACAGCCCACCGCTGGTGGATCATTGTTCCCTCTACTGATAAGGCACCACTGGTGGATCATTGTGCCCTCTACAGACAGCCCACCGCTGGTGGATCATTGTTCCCTCTACTGATAGGGCGCCACTGGTGGATCATTGTGCCCTCTACAGACAGCCCACCACTGGTGGATCATTGTGCGCTCTACAGACATGGCACCACTGGTGGATCATTGTGCCCTCTACAGACATGGCACCACTGGTGGATCATTGTTCCCTCTACTGATAGGGCACCACTGGTGGATCATTGTGCCCTCTACAGACAGGGCACCACTGGTGGATCATTGTTCCCTCTACTGACAGGGCACCACTGGTGGATCATTGTTCCCTCTACTGATAGGGCACCACTGGTGGATCATTGTGCCCTCTACAGACGTGGCACCGCTGGTGGATCATTGTTCCCTCTACTGACAGGGCACCACTGGTGGATCATTGTGCCCTCTACAGACAGCCCACCGTTGGTGGATCATTGTTCCCTCTACTGATAGGGCGCCACTGGTGGATCATTGAGCCCTCTACGGACAGCCCACCACTGGTGGATCATTGTGCGCTCTACAGACATGGCACCACTGGTGGATCATTGTGCCCTCTACAGACATGGCACCACTGGTGGATCATTGTTCCCTCTACTGACAGCGCACCACTGGTGGATCTTTGTGCCCTCTACAGACAGCCCACCACTGTTGGATCATTGTGCGCTCTACAGACATGGCACCACTGGTGGATCATTGTGCCCTCTACAGACATGGCACCACTGGTGGATCATTGTTCCCTCTACTGACATGGCACCACTGGTGGATCATTGTGCCCTCTGCAGACATCCCACCGCTGGTGGATCATTGTGCGCTCTACAGACATGACACCACTGGTGGATCATTGTTCCCTCTACTGACAGGGCACCACTGGTGGATCATTGTGCCCTCTACAGACATGGCACCACTGGTGGATCATTGTTCCCTCTACAGACATGGCACCACTGGTGAATCATTGTGCACTCTACAGACATGGCACCAATGGTGGATCATTGTGCCCTCTACAGACATGGCACCACTGGTGGATCATTGTGCCCTCTACAGACAGCCCACCACTGTTGGATCATTGTGCGCTCTACAGACATGGCACCACTGGTGGATCATTGTGCCCTCTACAGACATGGGTCTGTGTGGGCTCTGCCACTGCCTCATTGACTGGTGATCATCAACTACTAAGTGCATGACATTTGGGGGCGTGGGTCCCCAGACCTGTATGGGGTCTTGTATGATGTGGGTGACCACCCTTCTCTTCCCAGGCTTCTCTGTGCGATTGGTCATGGAGCGGATGGGAGCACTTGCGTGTGAGTGCTTTGTGTATTGGCCCCACGTGCCTGTGCTCTTTTCCCGATCTGACCTGACACTCTTGCACGGGGTCATCACTTTGCATATGGTGCAGACATCCACGGAAGGCAGCTTTTATAAATTGCACCCACTGCTTCCTCACATGTGGCACTGCTTTAAGGTCACACCCGTGGCGGCCACGATGCATTAGGAATCCAGAAACAGATAATTCCCCTCCACATTCCTCCGCAATTTCCTGACCCCATCACTCCCCCCGCCAGTCCCCCTCCTCGCACCACCTCCCCCCGCCTGAAGACTACACGTTCCGCATCATTTTCTGGCTTTAGAGTAAACCCCATACATGCATACATACATACATACATGCAACCATACGTGCCCCGCCAGACAGCCAGCATGTCACAGCACTCACATGCCAGCTCAAGGGTGCACAGATATCTCACAGATCTACTGTAACTACTTTGAGGCTGCAGGCATTAGGAACCCCAAGTCTCCACATGGCATTGTGCACCACCACCAGTCTACAGCACGGGTTTGCAAAGTCTGGCTTCCCAGAGGTTTTAAACTAGTATATCCATCAGCACTTCTCCTTATAGTGAATGCAGATGGAACATGGGATTCACAGTCACAAACATCTGGAGAGCCACAGTTTGCAAACCTCTGGTCTACCCTAGTAAGAGTCATCAAGTGTCAATCAGCAATTAAAAACAGTTCCCGATAACATTTCTCTCTAAAATAGTAGACAGCAGGCACAACCACCCACCAGCTAGACAGTGTCAGAAGCTGCCCTGCCACTGAGAAACTAGAAAAGTCCAGAAGCTCCCAACCACCCAGCAACTAGAGAGGGCCAGAAGCTGCCCAACCACCCAGCAACCAGACAGGGTCAGAATCTCCCTTACCAACCAGGAACTAGACAGGGTCAAAAGCTCCCCAACCATCCAGCAACTAGACAGGCAGGGCCAGAATCTCCCCAACTATCCAGCACAGCAACTAGACAGGACCAGAGGCTCCCCAACCACCCAGCAACCAGACAGGGCCAGAATCCCCCCCACCAACCAGCAACTAGACAGGGCCAGAAGCACTCCTACTATCCAGCACAGCAACTAGACAGTACCAGAGGCTCCCCAACCACCCAGCAACTAGAAGTAGCCAGAAGCTCCCCAGCCACCCAGCCACTAGATGGGAAAATAAGCTCCCCAACCACCCAGCGACTATAGGTAGCCAGAAGCTCCCCAGCCACCCAGCCACTAGACGAGAACAGAGCTCCCCAACCACCCAGCGACTATAAGTAGCCAGAAGCTCCTCAACCACCCAGCAACTAGACAGGGCCAGAAGCTCCCCAACCACCCAGAAACTAGACAGGACCAGAGGCTCCCCAACCACCCAGCAACTAGAAGTAGCCAGAAGCTCCCCAGCCACCCAGCCACTAGACGGGAACAGAAGCTCCCCAACCACTCAGCGACTATAAGTAGCCAGAAGCTCCTCAACCACCCAGCAACTAGACAGGGCCAGAAGCTCCCCAACCACCCAGCAACCAGACAGGGCCAGAATCTCCCCCACCAACCAGCACCTAGACAGGGCAAGAAGTTCCCCAACTATCCAGCACAGCAACTAGACAGGACCAGAGGCTCCCCAACCACCCAGCAACTAGAGGTAGCCAGAAGCTCCCCAGCCACCCAGCCACTAGACGGGAACAGAAGCTCCCCAACCACCCAGCGACTATAAGTAGCTAGAAGCTCCCCAACCACTCAGCAACCAGACAGGGCCAGAATCTCCCCCACCAACCAGCAACTAGGCAGGGCCTGAATCTCCCCAACTATCCAGCACAGCAACTAGACAGTACCAGAGGCTCCCCAAATGCCCAGCAACTAGACAGGACCAGAGGCTCCCCTACCACACAGAAACTAGAAGTAACCAGAAGCTCCCCAGCCCCTCAGCCACTAGACGGGAATAGAAGCTCCCCAACCACCCAGCGACTAGAAGTAGCCAGAAGCTCCTCAACCACCCAGCAACTAGACAGGGCCAGAAGCTCCTCAACCACCCAGCAACTAGATGGGCCAGAGGCTCCCCAACCATCCAGCAACTAGACAGGGCCAAAAGCCCCCCAAGCACCCAGCAACCAGACAGGGCCAGAAGCTCCCCAAGCATCCAGTAACTAGACAGGGCCAGAAGCTCCCCAATCACCAGCAACTACACAGGGCCAGATGCTCCCCCACCAAAAAGCAACTAGACAGGTCCAGAAGCTCCTTAACCACACAGAAACTAGATGGGCCAGAGGCTCCCCAACCATGCAGCAACTAGACGTGGCCAGAAGCCCCCCAAGCATCCAGTAACTAGACAGGGCAAGATGCTCCTCAACCACTCAGCAACTAGACAGATCCAGATGCTCCCCCACCAAAAAGCAACTAGACAGGGAGAGATGTTCACCAACCACCCAGAAATTAGACAGGGCCAGTACCTCCCCAGTGCCATAAGCTTCCCAACCAGCCAGCAACTAGACAGGGCCAGAAGCTCCCCAACTATCCAGCACAGCAACTAGACAGGACCAGAGGCTCCCCAACCACACAGCAACTAGAAGTAGCCAGAAGCTCCCCAGCCACTCAGCCACTAGACGGGAACAGAAAGTAGCCAGAAGCTCCTCAACCACCCAGCAACTAGATAGCACCATAAGCTCCCCAACCGTCCAGGAACTAGACAGGACCAGAAGCTCCCCAACCACCTAGCAACTACACAGGGCCAGGAGTGCCCCAAAACACACAGTACTTGTCCTCTTTATTTAGTCCCAAAAACACGCCTTTAATTGTGTATAACAGATATGGGCAGCACACATGTGGGAGGGCAAACAGACAGCAGGCATGTGGGGAGCACCTACGCCCACAAATAAATGATTTGTATAGAAAGATTCCCAGATGCGTCTCAGGGTCTCTTCAACATCACTTACAAACATCTGTAAACTTGAGAGCTGCTGTTAGGACCTCAGAGCCCAGGCTTTCATGACGAACCACACACTCCGCTCTCGAGTTTTGGGGGTACGATCGGACGGTCAGTGTGCTTGTAGTGTTGCATTTCATCCCATCTGGTTCAAAATCGTACCTAGTGTCACCTGTGTGGAAAATTGTTGGAAAAATGTAGTTAATCAGTAGAAAGTACTTCGAAACAATTATAGTTTATCTAATTTTTCCAAAAGCATGTACGGTTGTATGCACATACGTAGACGTGCATGTGTGGGGCAGGAGGCTAGCCCAGGGGCAATGCTTTTGTCTTGGAAGACCATGCAGAGCAGAAATCCCAGTCTCACACTTGTTATAAAGGATTAAATAATTAAGGAGCAACCTAGGAGGGGCGCAACAGAGCTTTGCACAGGGGGACACACCGCAGGGTTACTGGGAAGTTGCAGGGGTAGCAGAGGAGCTGGAAGGAGTTTCTTGAGTTAATCTCAAGTGCTGTAGCAACGTCTTATGTTCAGAATGCTTGAAAATCACACATCAGAATGGAGAGGCTAAGGGCGGCTCTTGAACGAGAATGAATTCTTGCAGGAGAAGTGAAGAGAAAAACAGGACAGAGATAACAAGAGGATAGAAAAAAGGAAACATTCAACTGACACCTATATCTTTAAATTCTTTTAAATTAGAACACTGGAATGTTGACTGTTGCAGACAATGCAATGGCCGAGGTCCATAATGACGTATTAGAGCCCACACCATCCATGTCCAATGTGTGGGAGGTTACCTTTTCCCCAATTATGATCCCAAAGATGAAGGGCAGAAGTCCGCTACACACAACAGAGCCCGATGGGAAGGGCTGTAATGCTTGAAGCTTGCACAGAGAGACACAAGGATGCCTTGCTCGCCCAGGTCTCCTTAACTAGTGCCCAGTATGCGTACTACTCACAAAGGTGGACGGAGCAAAGGAGACGTACGTGATGTGGGCTTCTGCCGTGGTTAGGGCCTGGACTCCATGCCTTTGGAGCGTGCTCTGTGGCTGGTAAATGCCTTCTTTCCCAACATTCCAATGTTTCTCCTTTCTCTCTCCTAGTGTTAAACAAGTAAGTTCAGGGCCATCTTAAGCACTTTTGGGGCCCTGGGCATGGACATCTTTGGGGCCCCCCTTCACCAAACCAAAGGAATTAAGTGATCAAGAATATCTGACCCCCCGCACCCGCAATTAAAACCTATAGGTTGATATGCTGCCTTACAGCATTAAAAATAAGCATGTTTATTCCATTTTAGTCCCCTTACCCTCTTCATTCTTGCTCTAATCAGAATGATAAACAAGTAGCATTTGAAGGCCAACATTATCAGTCTAGGAAGAGGTTACTTCTGTTCTAGCATAGATACAGGAGACGTTATATCAATAGCATCCAGGAAGGTATGCAGCCTGTAGTATTAATGCAGGGCCATATGTAAAAGGTACATGTATGTTATGAATCGCCGCCGCGTTCCCTGTCTCCAAGCATCTCCAATTTGGCAACGCTGGAGGTTACCATGGAGACGTGGCGTTTCCGTTGCCCGTGTTTCTGGTAGTCACATGACACAGCGATTACGTGCACTACGCGTAAGGTAACGCCTCCTCCTTTAAATACGATTGCCAAAGGTTTAACGCTGCTTCTAATTAGCGTTTGTCATACCATTACTTTGATCCAGATTTCTTCCACTTTTGAACTCGGAACGTTTCTCGACCTGTCTATCGGATTACCCTTGGATATCAAGTTGGACCGTGGCTAGCTGTCCCGTCGGCTTTCTGCACTTGCAGCGGCTCCTCGGCAGTAGTCCCGGCTGCTTGCCGAGCCCCCACGCTGCCTTCGTTCTTTCAAGCCAGCCATCCTGCCAGCGCGCCGCACCTTGCAGCGGCTTCCTCAGCAGCGATTCCGCCTACCTGCTGAGCCCCCGCGCTGCCTTTGTTCCTTAAGGTAAACCTGCCTACCCTCCTCTCCGGCTGTCAAGTCTCTGTGCTGCTCAACAAACTCATACCGAAGCCCATTATAGACGGATTCGACCACTCCTGTGTTCAGAAGTACAGAGGACATAAAGCTTCGATTCTACCTTCGCTCTGCTGCGCACTACGCAGCCCGCAACATCAACCTTTTTTGTAGGCCCCTGCTTATGGGGAGATGTTATGAACTCATGCGCTGCCTACCTTGATCAATACCAGAACTACCCGGGGAACTATCGTGTGAACAACTGTGTTTGGGACACTTTTCACCAGCAACTGTGCACTTTCTGAACGCTCTCCTGTAGTGCACCATCCCGGACCCAGGTTGCGACCCTCGTTCCGTTCGGGCTAGTCTTTCTATACTAACCTTCCTGTTTGTTATTTTTTCCTACCGTTGATTAGTACATTCCTTCCTGAAAACACCTATTGGGTAAGCCTGTGGTCATTGGTGTTTGTTTTCCTGGGAATCAATAGGTTATCATTCTTACCTATCCTTTCTTTGTTTCCAGTATTCTTGGTCCCAGTATAACCACCCGTAGTTGCCAGAGAGCCCTATCAAACCCTTCCTTCAGGTACTGTTGTTTGGTCTGATCTTGAATTAATGCAGTGATGTCCAAAGTCAGTGAGGTATAATTGTGCTTTTGTTTATTTCTTACAGCCTGGGTTTGGCGGTGTGGATTTCCCCGCTCTTTTGGGTAATTGAGTCCTCTGACTGTTTTTGTTATACAGCAAAGGGGTGTGTTGCCTTAAAGAGGTCCTCGAGTTGAGGAGGTCTGGTTCTGGATCGTACCATTGTACACTCCAGCTTAGACTGAATACTTACCGGAGCTGCTCCCTCTTTGGTTATATCCCAAGGTTGAGCAATGCCCCGACCAGTCCAGCAACTTGTGAGTAACAATGTAACCCATACTAGACAGAGTACTCACATTAGCTGCCTCACAGAACGCAAACGTGCTCAAGCATGGATAGAGCAGACCAATTGGGTGGAAGGAGAAAGCTACACATACCATAGCATGGATAGTGGGTGTAGATTAGAAGCTGCCAGGAAGGTGTCTGTATCCAGACAGACAGATTAGACTATTTTCAAATAGTTTTGCCATTAGAGATCAAAAGAACAAGTGCCTGTGGTGTGCAATATATCAATGCTCACTATTATAGTGGAAGCAACCCTATAGCCAGTGACACCATGAGTGAGGCTGTTTTGAAGATCACACCCTGAGAAGGAAATCACTCTGAAGGGCTGACAATTGTGAAAGGTTTAGGGACTGGCAATTTCGAGAGGCTAGGCAATACAAGAGTAAATTAGATGCCCAGTATTACACGCGCTGGTTAAGGGGTGAATCTGGGATTTGTGCCAACTCTGCAATTTCTGAATTTGAACACTTTCATTACCAGTTCTTACCATGAACTAAAATAATCACATTTCATAAAACTGACTTGGAAAGTACACCAATCACATTACCAAACATGACAATTTTAAAAACAAAATATTATAGAAGGGTGTAACGCATACTGATTCTAGCTTCATTCTCTCCATCATCAAGAGAAGTATACAAGTACCAGCAAACCAATCAGTGTGATTTAACAGATTGAATCTGGGTTGGTCTTTTGTATTTTAAAGCTTTACATACTTCCAAAACACTGGCTTGTGAAATTGTCATTTATAAACGTGCAGAAAACGTTTGACTTTTACAAAAATGCAAAGTGTGTTTTTGTGTGAAACGACCAGACTTTAAAACATGCTTGCCCGAGCCTGTCACCATCTAGTCTGCTCCCTTCTGTCTACCACCCCTTCCACTCAAATGGCCTACACAAGAAAAAAAGATCAAGTAATGGACTAAACAATGCCACCAGCATGCGCAAAAGCAAACTTCACAGAAGACAGTACAGTAATATACGAGATATTCGTTAATTTGACCAGGATCACTGTATTGTCTGCTGGCAAAGCCAGGATACAAGCATGAATGCTTTGGTTCCAAATGTGGATACTTATTCATCTCTTGGACTAACAGTTTATGCTCATCATTGGAAGTGATTGCCTAGGTTTTATAACACCCCCGCGGAACAAACCAATTTCTAGACCTTCACCATAAGGATGACATGTTTGTTTTTATTGAAACCCCTATCTGGTGCAGGTATATTGCTGATGATAGCACTTGTTGTGTTTCAAGACCATGTACATATGCAGGCAGGTTTATGAACTTCAGAAATATGAAAGGCTCAGACAGCCTTACAGGAATGTGCCATTCTAATCTTGCATAGGAACACATATCTCTGCAATGAGTGCTTAACACACTGAGCTAACTTATGAACCATTGTGGCACTCAATTTACCAATATGCATTTCAAATGTGGCTATTGCACATGATCAGCATAATTTCCACAAAACGTCCCTGAGTAAGTCTACCCTCATTGACTGGAATGTTCCATTAGCACTGATGCCCCCTCTTCGTGCCGTTACCAGGCTACTAAGTGGGCCCTGGGCTGTTAGGACCTGTGATGGGATGACCTTCAGAAGGTGGCATTACTCTTTCAATGTCCTTTTGCTGTGACAAGAATCCCATGTTACTCTTCCCTTGAACTGGAAGACTTGAAGGATTACATCAGAGCTCATGCCCCCTCTGGAGTTAGGACTGTGGAGTTCTGCCAGTGCTGCAGTCATCATAATGCTTCACATGGTACTTGCCACCATTGCTTTAGATGCCCTGTCACTCTTACTCAACTGCATGGTGCTGAAGGCATCAGGAGGGTGTCAGCATGAGCTAGCCTGGCCAGAATGTGGCCCTGCCGCTGGCTTGGCTCAACGGAGAGCCCCCTCAGCTATCACGGGTAGTAGAGGGGGCCCCTCTACCACTATCATCCTCCCATGGGTGCAGTACACGCAGTCGCTGAAACGGTGCAGTACGTACTGATGCTACACCAGGGGACTGCAAGCTGCTGCTCTCCAGATGTTCTGGACTACAATACCAAGGATCCCCCACCAGTGATTAGACTGGATTGCGCTCACGGGAGTTGTAGTCTAAAAGACATGACGAGCCAAAGGTTGTACAGTCCGGCTCTATGCCTTCCTCCACTGTGCCAAGGTTGTACAGCACACACCCCACCCCGCCTCTCCAGGACACAAGGCACATACTCCCCTCCTATCGCCAAAGTGACCATTGTCCTGCTAGACATCTGAAGAGCCAAAGGTTTCAGATTCCTTTTCTAGGTGTGTTGGGAGGAGTAACAGTTACTCCTGGTAGTATCCTTGTGAAGCAACGTAATCTCTCCTGCTGCTCACCCACCTACAGTGCCCTGAAGCGTCTTCCTCACAATGCAGTGCGTTGTGGAACCCTCATATGTAAATGCAGTGCTCTCACATGCTTTATATAAACACTTACCGTAGACCTCCATCCCGTTCTCCAGGAGCCATGTCACTCTGGGTGGGGGTCTGCTCCCCCCAGTGAAGCAGCTCAGCACCACCCTCTGCTGCAGGTTATTTACTCGGACCTCCAACACTGGAGACGAAGGGGCAGCTAGGACGGAAACATAAAAGTGCTTTCAGTGAGGCTCATACCACGTGCCTTTATCCTGGGGTTACCTAATTGGTATTCCCAATTTAACAATGGTGCTTCAGAGAAACCCATCAACCTCGCAGAATGTCTCATAACCTGAGAAACATCAGACGCCCCTTTAGGGGATCTCACCGGGGACCTGAGCACCCTCTTACAAGACAGTGGGACTCATTACGAGTTGGGCGCAAAAGGATACCGGGCACTGGTAAGGGCACCGGTGCCGGTAATCCCTTACCTCCCTACTACGAGTTCCCTTTGCGGGTCCTTCCATAACGCCTGGTTTTTGCAGGCGTTAAGGACAGGACCCGCAAAGGGACTCTAGAGCTAATAACGGTACCACAATTTGCAGTACTGTTATTAGCGCCTTCCCCATTCCCATTGAGCCCTATGGGGGCTCAAATGGGAATGGGGAATGACCCTGGTGAATGGGAAATTACCGGTCCCTCCAACCTCGGAATGGACCGGTAATTTCTCCGTTCACCAGGGCGGAGTCAGAAGGGTTTCGGAGGCAGCCATCGAGCTAATAGCTCCATGGCTGCCTCCATCCTCGTAATGAAAGGACGGGACCCGTTAAGGGACTTTAGAGCTAATAACGGTACCGCAATTAGTGGTACCGTTATTAGCGCCTTCCCCCTTCCCATTGAGCCCTATGGGGCTCAAATGGGAATGGGGAATGGCTTTTCAATGGGGACTTACCTGTCCCGCAAAGGTCGGAATAGACCGGTAAGTCCCCATTGAACGAGGGCGGACTCGGTACCGGTATTGGAGGTAGTCATGGCGCTAATAGCGCCATGATTACCTCCAAACTCGGAATGAGGCCCAGTGTAACACTCCCTGTCCCAGTGCTTTAAGTGGGCTAAGAAAATGAAAGAGGCCCTCATTCGTGGGTGTGGCTTCCACGGTGGGCGTGGCCTGAAAAGTGGACAAACCATAGTAAGGTGCGCAAACAAATACATACATGTATGTAAGCATTTGTATATTTGTGTGCGTACCATTTCTATGGTTTGTGTAATATGCAAGCCATCTTTTATAAACATAGAAGTATGTAATATATTTCTATGTATATAAAAGATGGCTTGAAAAGTACACGACTCAAGCCACCATTTATAAAGCTTTGCCAACGGACAAAGATGCCTTGCACTTAGTGTTCTCTGCTCTGCTCGGAAAGGGCACATCTCATATACATCTTATATAAAATGTTTATACATCTTATATAAAATGTTTACAAATACAAAATATTTTACCAATGGATAGCAAGTGCACGCAAGGTGCGCATTGGCTGTGATGACCAGATGTCAGCTGCACGATCCAGTCCGGTTTTCCAATTAACAAACTGATAATTCTGCAGGAAGTGGTCTTTCATAACTTCAACTGAGCAAAAGAGATTACAAGTTCGCTCCCTTTTTTCTGCCGTTTGCTTCTCAGACTTTCTCTCTGTTTACACCTGCCTGGTCAACCCTCTCTTAGCCCCTTCTCATACCTTACTAGCTTGGTCTACACACCACTGGTCCCCGTTTTTTGTCCGGCTTTCCCTGTCACGTCTCCTCCATTTTAGAAAGCTATGTCTACGAATAAATCCTAGAATACGATGAAAATAACCATCTGTTAGATCTAGCGCCAGTAGGCTTCAGACCCATGAGAGTAATGGAAACTGCACTACTGTCTATTTGGGAGGATGTGAAGACCAACGCCGACTCGAACACAAACTCAACACTAATACTACTTGATTTCTCAGGAGCCTTTGACATGGTCAACCACGACACACTCATCAAAAGTCTAGAAGACATCGGTATCCACAACACAGTTCTCCTTCGGCTAAAATCTTTCCTGACAGAAAGAAATGAAACCACTTGGCTAGCAGCTTTCAAATCAATACCTCAAAAAACAGCTTGTGGAGTCGCACAGGGCTCTTCCTTTCACTACTCTTTAATATCTACATGACACCCCTAATCAACCTCATCAAAAGACATGGCCTCACCTGCTGCATCTATACAATCAATGCCAGCGAAGAGAAAAATACAACACTAACCAACTGTCTCAAGGAACTAAACCAATGGATGAGAATCAACAGCCTCAAACTCTACCCAGACAAAACTGAAATTATGATTACTCCTAATGACCTGGCAAACAATCAGCAGCTCCCATGGCCATCTGAACTAGGAAAGCCACAAGAACCGTCCAAGGTGGTCAAAAACCTGGGAACCCTTATGGACAAAGAGCTAACACTAGAACCACCAGTCAATGCAATAGTTAAGAAATACTTCTTCCACCTACACACGATCACGCAGATATTGCCATTCCTATCCTTCACACACAGGACATTTGCCATCTTCTCCCTTCTCATGTCTAGAATCGACCATGCCAATAGCACCTACATGGGAATGCCAGATTAGCTGTCGAAAAAGCTACAATGGGTCCAGAACGCAGTGGGAAGATTACACAAACACGCCAGAAGAGACCACACCAAACAGGCTACCAGCAAAAACGAGAATCTCTTTAAAAACACAGTGCATAACACACACAGCGATACATGGCCAAATAGCGGAATTAATCCAGGAAAAATTCACCATCTACAAACCAGCACCACGAACAAGATCTATCAACAACAACCGCCTTGAACCGAAAAAATACTCCAAACAAAATTTTGGAGGATCAGTGTTCTCCTGCATATCAGCGAAGCTCTGGAACTCGCTCCCAAAGGAAATACGAACGACACAGGACCACATCAACTTCAGGAAGATTTTAAAAACATGTACAACAAACACCACCCAATACAAAAGAAACCCATAAGAACAAAACTTGGGTATAAGTCAAAGGTAAACCTTGGGTGGAGTCTGGCTAAAATTTGGATTGAAGCTACCAACAGCATATCAACACTTGTACGCTTCTCCTTCAGTATCCCACTAACAACTCTCTCCCCCCCAGAACTCTTTCCTTTACAGATCCTCCAGCGAGCAAAAGTGATCACATAAGTGGCAACAGTGCGTGGTACAAGACCACATAACATAAGATAGCATATGGTCTCATGACCAGAAGCCAGGACGCAAGGCGTCTCTCTGCTTGCATCGAGTTGGCACAGGCTTTCCTTTCTCGCCGAGTGCCAAGAACACTGCTACTACCCTTCCACCCTCTTATCCCTCTGATCTTCCCTTTCGATTGTGGTGCCCACCTACCCTTTCTTTTCTTTTTTACATCCCACACTTCCTGACTCTCTCCCCTCCCTCTGCCTGCCCTCCCCTATGCAGATATGACGGTTGATATGATCTTCTGAGCCGTAGCTGCCTTTTAATGGAACCACCCGGGGCAGCCGTGACGGGCAGCTATGCCTGGGCAGCTGGCAAAGGCCCCAAGGCAAAGGACAGCTCCGCCTGTGGACAACCGACAAAGCACCCTGCAGATACATCTAAGGTAAGTAGGCACAGGTGGGGAACACAACCAATACTGTTGTCAACTAAAACTCTGCCATGTCTACATTACCACCATCATATTATAACACTATGTAGACTACCTGTCTCACTGCCTAGACAGCCCGATAGAATTATTGGGAGTTATCTGCATATAGCTGTATTTTGAGGGTAGGAAATGTGTTACACAAGAATTGCGTTACACTTAGATGAATTTTGGGGGTAGGAAATGTGTTGTACTTAACTAAACGTACTAAAAACACAATGGGCCTCATTACGACCCTGGCGGAGTGGGTTTACGCCAGCGGTATTCGCGGCGGACCCTTCCGCCCTACTACGAGTTCCCGTAGCGCCATGGAGCGGTTTCCGCCTGGTTTTTCCGGGCGGAGAAATCCATGGCGCTACGGGACCTTGTTGTTAATTACGCCACTGTATTTTACGGTGGCGTAATTAACGCCTTCCCCACTCCCATTATGCCCTATGGGGCAAAAATGGGAATGGGGAAGGGTAAAATGGGGAATGGGGATTTACCGCCCGCCAAGGTCGGAATGGGGCGGTAAATCCGCCAACCCCCATGGCGGTATCGGCAGCTTTCCGCCGTGCTCCATGGTGCATATTGCACCACGATCTCCGCCAGGGTCGTAATGAGGCCCAATATTCTGAATACTCACCCTCAAACTCTAAACTAAACATAGCCCTACAGCACCACAAACCGCACACACTTAGGAATACCGAACATGGAACCAAACACAAGCACACACAAAGCACCCACGTACAATCATAACCCAACACTACATGACGGCTACCAACCAAAACGCACCAGCACACAGTGACCGGTTTTGCCACACTAAAGCTGCCAACAGCACATCATCTCTCTTGCTCTCCTCCCTCACAACCCAGCTAACAAACAGCCCCCAACCCTCCTTCCTTTGCAGATCCGCCAGAGCACCAAGAGACCATGCAGGTGGCAACAGTGTGCGGCACAAGACCACATGACATAACATTTCTAATCAGTCAGTGGTAAGACACCATTACCAAAATGGCTGCCAGCTGATTTACCGCTGATGTGGGCCACTTGTTCTTTGTGAATATGTGTGCACACTTTTTAATTCATTACTAGTGTCCTCATTCTAGTGGAAATAATTTGGGTTCATTTGGTGAATATTATCTCTCCCAACGTGAATGACCCGGAAGTGGAATTCGGCCTTTGGCCTTAAAAAGACGTTGTGATTTCTACAGGTTGAAATTATTGAAGCAAACTTCACGACAGGCGCAGTTGGACCTTCACGCTGTAATGGTCGCTGTAAAGGGCGCTGACATGGAGGCACCAGCCACTCTATCATACGGGCACCCCCACCCACCCCCACCACCTCCCTGAGAAAACAAACTGCATGTTGCTTGTTTAGTTTCTAAGCGCGAGGCCAGTACTCACATGAGGTCAATGGATCTGTATCTCTCTTGGTCTTGATTTCCAAAGCGTTTTCTCATGGATGCCATCTGGGGGTGCCCTTTTATAAATAGTGGGCAGACTATCTGCATTGTGCATACCTATATGCCTACCAAATCAAGCGAAGAATCATGTATTTCCAGTGCAATTGGAGATGCCCAGAATGGTTTATCCCAACTCACCTTGGACGGTGACGTGGACTCGCGTCGTCCTGACTGGGTGGCTGTAGAGCAAGCAGGTGTACACGCCTTCATCTTGGACGGTGACTGCAGACAGGCTGATGGTGAGCTCTTGGGGCGAGTAGTGAGTAAGGGTATACCTCGTGTCCTTCAATACTGTCAATACAATAGAGGGCCTTAATCAGGGCCAGCAAGCACACCAGTTAAGGCGGACATTAGGCACTTGTGGAACGCTGCCAAGTGGTCCCGCCTAGATGGTGGCTGCATTTTGCATTTTACTAACTTTATATCGACTCAAACAATGGTACAAAATGTGCGGAATATGGAGCAGTGCAATGAGGAGTTCCTTATCTTACAAGAAAGAAGACGAGCGTTTACAGGAGAATGAAAGAACCCAAGTGACAGGGCAGAGTCCCAGTGCTTGGGGCCAAGAAGTGAGAAAGAGCGAAAGAGCGTCTGAGTATAGGGGGAGGGGGGCTGAGGGGCGTCAAGAAGAACATGAGTGCAAAGAGAAGAAAGCGACAGGGATACACTTAGAGAGAGACCACACAGACAACGGAAGAAAGAGACATGGATACACTTAGAGAGAGACCACACAGACAACGGAAGAAAGAGACATGGATACACTTAGAGAGAGAGAGACCACACAGACAACGGAAGAAAGATACAAGGATACACTTAGAGAGAGGGAGACCACACAGACAACGGAAGAAAGAGACATGGATACACTTAGAAACAAGAAAGAGACATGGATACACTTAGAGAGAGACCACACAGACAACGGAAGAAAGAGTCATGGATACACATAGAGAGAGACCACACAGACAACGGAAGAAAGAGACATGGATACACTTAGAGAGAGAGAGACCACACAGACAACGGAAGAAAGATACATGGATACACTTAGAGAGAGACCACACAGACAACGGAAGAAAGAGACATGGATACACTTAGAAACAAGAAAGAGACATGGATACACTTAGAGAGAGACCACACAGACAACGGAAGAAAGAGACATGGATACACATAGAGAGAGACCACACAGACAACGGAAGAAAGAGACATGGATACACTTAGAGAGCGAGAGACCACACAGACAACGGAAGAAAGATACATGGATACACTTAGAGAGAGACCACACAGACAACGGAAGAAAGAGACATGGATACACTTAGAAACAAGAAAGATACATGGATACACTTAGAGAGAGACCACACAGACAACGGAAGAAAGAGACATGGATACACTTAGAGAGAGACCACACAGACAACGGAAGAAAGAGACATGGATACACTTAGAGAGAGAGAGACCACACAGACAACGGAAGAAAGATACATGGATACACTTAGAGAGAGACCACACAGACAACGGAAGAAAGAGACATGGATACACTTAGAAACAAGAAAGAGACATGGATATACTTAGAGAGAGACCACACAGACAACGGAAGAAAGAGACATGGATACACATAGAGAGAGACCACACAGACAACGGAAGAAAGAGACATGGATACACTTAGAGAGAGACCACACAGACAACAGAAGAAAGAGACATGGAAACACTTAGAGAGAGACCACACAGACAACGGAAGAAAGAGACATGGATACATTTAGAGAGAGACCACACAGACAACGGAAGAAAGAGACATGGATACACTTAGAAACAAGAAAGAAACATGGATACACTTAGAGAGACACCACACAGACAACAGAAGAAAGAGACATGGATACACTTAGAGAGAGACCACACAGACAACGGAAGAAAGAGACATGGATACACTTAGAAATAGACGACACGTACAACGGAAGAAAGAGATATGGATACACTTAGAGAGATACCACACAGACAACGGAAAAAAGAGACATGCATACACTTAGAAACAAGAAAGAGACATGGATACACTTAGAGAGAGACCACACAGACAACGGAAGAAAGAGACATGGATACACTTAGAGAGAGACGACACAGACAACGGAAGAAAGGGACATGGATACACTTAGAGAGAGACCACACAGACAACGGAAGAAAGAGACATGGATACACTTAGAAACAAGAAAGAGACATGGATACATTTAGAGAGAGACCACACAGACAACGGAAGAAAGAGACATGGATACACTTAGAGAGAGACCACACAGACAACGGAAGAAAGAGACATGGATACACTTAGAGAGAGACCACACAGACAACGGAAGAAAGAGACATGGATACACTTAGAGAGAGAGAGACCACACAGACAACGGAAGAAAGATACATGGATACACTTAGAGAGAGGGAGACTACACAGACAACGGAAGAAAGAGACATGGATACACTTAGAAACAAGAAAGAGACATGGATACACTTAGAGAGAGACCACACAGACAACGGAAGAAAGAGACATGGATACACATAGAGAGAGACCACACAGACAACGGAAGAAAGAGACATGGATACACTTAGAGAGAGAGAGACCACACAGACAACGGAAGAAAGATACATGGATACACTTAGAGAGAGACCACACAGACAACGGAAGAAAGAGACATGGATACACTTAGAAACAAGAAAGATACATGGATACACTTAGAGAGAGACCACACAGACAACGGAAGAAAGAGACATGGATACACTTAGAGAGAGACCACACAGACAACGGAAGAAAGAGACATGGATACACTTAGAGAGAGAGAGACCACACAGACAACGGAAGAAAGATACATGGATACACTTAGAGAGAGACCATACAGACAACGGAAGAAAGAGACATGGATACACTTAGAAACAAGAAAGAGACATGGATATACTTAGAGAGAGACCACACAGACAACAGAAGAAAGAGACATGGATACACATAGAGAGAGACCACACAGACAACGGAAGAAAGAGACATGGATACACTTAGAGAGAGACCACACAGACAACGGAAGAAAGAGACATGGAAACACTTAGAGAGAGACCACACAGACAACGGAAGAAAGAGACATGGATACATTTAGAGAGAGACCACACAGACAACGGAAGAAAGAGACATGGATACACTTAGAAACAAGAAAGAAACATGGATACACTTAGAGAGACACCACACAGACAACAGAAGAAAGAGACATGGATACACTTAGAGAGAGACCACACAGACAACGGAAGAAAGAGACATGGATACACTTAGAAAGAGACGACACAGACAACGGAAGAAAGAGATATGGATACACTTAGAGAGATACCACACAGACAACGGAAAAAAGAGACATGGATACACTTAGAAACAAGAAAGAGACATGGATACACTTAGAGAGAGACCACACAGACAACGGAAGAAAGAGACATGGATACACTTAGAGAGAGACGACACAGACAACGGAAGAAAGGGACATGGATACACTTAGAGAGAGACCACACAGACAACGGAAGAAAGAGACATGGATACACTTAGAGAGAGACCACACAGACAACGGAAGAAAGAGACATGGATACACTTAGAAACAAGAAAGAGACATGGATACACTTAGAGAGAGACCACACAGACAACAGAAGAAAGAGACATGGATACACTTAGAAACAAGAAAGAGACATGGATACACTTAGAGAGAGACCACACAGACAACGGAAGAAAGAGACATGGATACACTTAGAAACAAGAAAGAGACATGGGTACACTTAGAGAGAGACCACACAGACAACGGAAGAAAGTGACATGGATACACTTAGAAACAAGAAGGAGACATGGATACATTTAGAGAGGACACACAATGAAAGAAAGAGACATGGATACATTTAGAGGGAACACACAGGCAGTGGAAGAAAGAGACATTTATACATTTAGAGAGAACACAGAGACAATGGAAGAAAGAGACATGGATACATTTAGAGAGAAGACACAGACAATGGAAGAAAGAGACATGGATACATTAGAGAGAAGACACAGACAATGGAAGAAAGAGACATGGATATATTAGAGAGAAGACACAGACAATGCAAGAAAGATACATGGATACATTTAGAGAGAAGACACAGACAATGTAAGAAAAAGACAGATACATTTATAGAGAATACACAGACAACGGAAGAAAGAGACATGGAAACATTTAGAGAGAACACAGAGAAAATGGAAGAAAGAGACATGGATACATTTAGAGAGAACACAGAGACAATGGAAGAAAGAGACATGGATACATTTAGAGAGAACAAAGACAATGAAAGAAAGAGACATGGATACATTTAGAGAGACCAAACAAACAACAAAAGAAATAGACATGGATACATTAGAGAGAACACACAGACCATGGAAGAAAGCGACATGGATACACTTAGAAACAAGAAAGAGAAATGGATACATTTAGAGGGAACACACAGGCAGTGGAAGAAAGAGACATGGATACATTAGAGAGAAGACACAGACAATGGAAGAAAGAGACATGGATACATTTAGAGAGAAGACACAGACAATGGAAGAAAGAGACATGGATATATTAGAGAGAAGACACAGACAATGCAAGAAAGAGACATGGATACATTTAGAGAGAAGACACAGACAATGTAAGAAAGAGACAGATACATCTAGAGAGAATACACAGACAACGGAAGAAAGAGACATGGAAACATTTAGAGAGAACACAGAGACAATGGAAGAAAGAGACATGGATACACTTAGAGAGAGAGAGACCACACAGACAACGGAAGAAAGATACATGGATACACTTAGAGAGAGGGAGACCACACAGACAACGGAAGAAAGAGACATGGATACACTTAGAAACAAGAAAGAGACATGGATACACTTAGAGAGAGACCACACAGACAACGGAAGAAAGAGACATGGATACACATAGAGAGAGACCACACAGACAACGGAAGAAAGAGACATGGATACACTTAGAGAGAGAGAGACCACACAGACAACGGAAGAAAGATACATGGATACACTTAGAGAGAGACCACACAGACAACGGAAGAAAGAGACATGGATACACTTAGAAACAAGAAAGAGACATGGATACACTTAGAGAGAGACCACACAGACAACGGAAGAAAGAGACATGGATACACTTAGAGAGAGACCACACAGACAACGGAAGAAAGAGACATGGATACACTTAGAAACAAGAAAGAGACATGGATACACTTAGAGAGAGACCACACAGACAACGGAAGAAAGAGACATGGATACACATAGAGAGAGACCACACAGACAACGGAAGAAAGAGACATGGATACACTTAGAGAGAGAACACACAGACAACGGAAGAAAGAGACATGGAAACACTTAGAGAGAGACCACACAGACAACGGAAGAAAGAGACATGGATACACTTAGACAGAGACCACACAGACAACGGAAGAAAGAGACATGGATACACTTAGAAACAAGAAAGAAACATGGATACACTTAGAGAGACACCACACAGACAACAGAAGAAAGAGACATGGATACACTTAGAGAGAGACCACACAGACAACGGAAGAAAGAGACATGGATACACTTAGAAAGAGACGACACAGACAACGGAAGAAAGAGATATGGATACACTTAGAGAGAGACCACACAGACAACGGAAAAAAGAGACATGGATACACTTAGAAACAAGAAAGAGACATGGATACACTTAGAGAGAGACCACACAGACAACGGAAGAAAGAGACATGGATACACTTAGAGAGAGACGACACAGACAACGGAAGAAAGAGACATGGATATACTTAGAGAGAGACCACACAGACAACGGAAGAAAGAGACATGGATACACTTAGAAACAAGAAAGAGACATGGATACACTTAGAGAGAGACCACACAGACAACAGAAGAAAGAGACATGGATACACTTAGAAACAAGAAAGAGACATTGATACACTTAGAGAGAGACCACACAGACAACGGAAGAAAGAGACATGGATACACTTAGAAACAAGAAAGAGACATGGGTACACTTAGAGAGAGACCACACAGACAACGGAAGAAAGTGACATGGATACACTTAGAAACAAGAAGGAGACATGGATACATTTAGAAAGGACATACAATGAAAGAAAGAGACATGGATACATTTAGAGGGAACACACAGGCAGTGGAAGAAAGAGACATGGATATATTAGAGAGAAGACACAGACAATGCAAGAAAGATACATGGATACATTTAGAGAGAAGACACAGACAATGTAAGAAAAAGACAGATACATTTATAGAGAATACACAGACAACGGAAGAAAGAGACATGGAAACATTTAGAGAGAACACAGAGAAAATGGAAGAAAGAGACATGGATACATTTAGAGAGAACACAGAGACAATGGAAGAAAGAGACATGGATACATTTAGAGAGAACAAAGACAATGAAAGAAAGAGACATGGATACATTTAGAGAGACCAAACAAGCAACAAAAGAAAGAGACATGGATACATTAGAGAGAACACAGAGACCATGGAAGAAAGCGACATGGATACACTTAGAAACAAGAAAGAGAAATGGATACATTTAGAGGGAACACACAGGCAGTGGAAGAAAGAGACATGGATACATTAGAGAGAAGACAGACAATGGAAGAAAGAGACATGGATACATTTAGAGAGAAGACACAGACAATGGAAGAAAGAGACATGGATATATTAGAGAGAAGACACAGACAATGCAAGAAAGAGACATGGATACATTTAGAGAGAAGACACAGACAATGTAAGAAAGAGACAGATACATCTAGAGAGAATACACAGACAACGGAAGAAAGAGACATGGAAACATTTAGAGAGAACACAGAGACAATGGAAGAAAGAGACATGGATACATTTAGAGAGAACACAGAGGCAATGGAAGAAAGAGACATGGATACATTTAGAGAGAACACAGACAATGAAAGAACGAGACATGGATACATTTAGAGAGACCAAACAGACAACAAAAGAAAGAGACATGGATACATTAGAGAGAACACACAGACAATGGAATAAAGCGACATGGATACACTTAGAAACAAGAAAGAGACATGGATACATTTAGAGGGAACAAACAGGCAGTGGAAGAAAGAGACATGGATACATTAGAGAGAAGACACAGACAATGGAAGAAAGAGACATGAATACATTTAGAGAGAAGACACAAACAATGGAAGAAAGAGACATGGATACATTAGAGAGAAGACACAGACAATGGAAGAAGGAGACATGGATACATTAGAGAGAAGACAGACAATGGAAGAAAGAAACATGGATATATTAGAGAGAAGACACAGACAATGCAAGAAAGAGACATGGATACATTTAGAGAGAAGACACAGACAATGTAAGAAAGAGACAGATACATCTAGAGAGAATACACAGACAACGGAAGAAAGAGACATGGAAACATTTAGAGGGAACACAGAGACAATGGAAGAAAGAGACATGGATACATTTAGAGAGAACACAGAGGCAATGGAAGAAAGAGACATGGATACATTTAGAGAAAACACAGACAATGAAAGAACGAGACATGGATACATTTAGAGAGACCAAACAGACAACAAAAGAAAGAGACATGGATACATTAGAGAGAACACACAGACAATGGAAGAAAGCGACATGGATACACTTAGAAACAAGAAAGAGACATGGATACATTTAGAGGGAACACAGAGGCAGTGGAAGAAAGAGACATGGATACATTAGAGAGAAGACACAGACAATGGAAGAAAGAGACATGGATACATTTAGAGAGAAGACACAAACAATGGAAGAAAGAGACATGGATACATTAGAGAGAAGACACAGACAATGGAAGAAGGAGACATGGATACATTAAGAGAGAAGACACCGACAATGGAAGAAGGAGACATGGATACATTAGAGAGAAGACAGACAATGGAAGAAAGGAACATGGATACATTTAGATAGAAGACACAGACAATGTAAGAAAGAGACAGATACATTTATAGAGAATACACAGACAACGGAAGAAAGAGACATGGAAACATTTAGAGAGAACACAGAGACAATGGAAGAAAGAGACATGGATACATTTAGAGAGAACACAGAGACAATGAAGAAAGAGACATGGATACATTTAGAGAGAACACAGACAATGAAAGGAAGAGACATGGATACATTTAGAGAGACCAAGCAGACAACAAAAGAAAGAGACATGGATACATTAGAGAGAACACACAGACCATGGAAGAAAGCGACATGGATACACTTAGAAACAAGAAAGAGAAATGGATACATTTAGAGGGAACACACAGGCAGTGGAAGAAAGAGACATGGATACATTAGAGAGAAGACACAGACAATGGAAGAAAGAGACATGGATACATTTAGAGAGAAGACACAGACAATGGAAGAAAGAGACATGGATATATTAGAGAGAAGACACAGACAATGCAAGAAAGAGACATGGATACATTTAGAGAGAAGACACAGACAATGTAAGAAAGAGACAGATACATCTAGAGAGAATACACAGACAACGGAAGAAAGAGACATGGAAACATTTAGAGAGAACACAGAGACAATGGAAGAAAGAGACATGGATACACTTAGAGAGAGAGAGACCACACAGACAACGGAAGAAAGATACATGGATACACTTAGAGAGAGGGAGACCACACAGACAACGGAAGAAAGAGACATGGATACACTTAGAAACAAGAAAGAGACATGGATACACTTAGAGAGAGACCACACAGACAACGGAAGAAAGAGACATGGATACACATAGAGAGAGACCACACAGACAACGGAAGAAAGAGACATGGATACACTTAGAGAGAGAGAGACCACACAGACAACGGAAGAAAGATACATGGATACACTTAGAGAGAGACCACACAGACAACGGAAGAAAGAGACATGGATACACTTAGAAACAAGAAAGAGACATGGATACACTTAGAGAGAGACCACACAGACAACGGAAGAAAGAGACATGGATACACTTAGAGAGAGACCACACAGACAACGGAAGAAAGAGACATGGATACACTTAGAAACAAGAAAGAGACATGGATACACTTAGAGAGAGACCACACAGACAACGGAAGAAAGAGACATGGATACACATAGAGAGAGACCACACAGACAACGGAAGAAAGAGACATGGATACACTTAGAGAGAGAACACACAGACAACGGAAGAAAGAGACATGGAAACACTTAGAGAGAGACCACACAGACAACGGAAGAAAGAGACATGGATACACTTAGACAGAGACCACACAGACAACGGAAGAA
Organism: Ambystoma mexicanum; assembly: GCF_040938575.1. Lineage (NCBI taxonomy): Eukaryota > Metazoa > Chordata > Amphibia > Caudata > Ambystomatidae > Ambystoma > Ambystoma mexicanum. The sequence goes on along the minus strand of NC_090931.1, from coordinate 17,408,527 downwards.
AGAGACATGGATACACTTAGAAACAAGAAAGAAACATGGATACACTTAGAGAGACACCACACAGACAACAGAAGAAAGAGACATGGATACACTTAGAGAGAGACCACACAGACAACGGAAGAAAGAGACATGGATACACTTAGAAAGAGACGACACAGACAACGGAAGAAAGAGATATGGATACACTTAGAGAGAGACCACACAGACAACGGAAAAAAGAGACATGGATACACTTAGAAACAAGAAAGAGACATGGATACACTTAGAGAGAGACCACACAGACAACGGAAGAAAGAGACATGGATACACTTAGAGAGAGACGACACAGACAACGGAAGAAAGAGACATGGATATACTTAGAGAGAGACCACACAGACAACGGAAGAAAGAGACATGGATACACTTAGAAACAAGAAAGAGACATGGATACACTTAGAGAGAGACCACACAGACAACAGAAGAAAGAGACATGGATACACTTAGAAACAAGAAAGAGACATGGATACACTTAGAGAGAGACCACACAGACAACGGAAGAAAGAGACATGGATACACTTAGAAACAAGAAAGAGACATGGGTACACTTAGAGAGAGACCACACAGACAACGGAAGAAAGTGACATGGATACACTTAGAAACAAGAAGGAGACATGGATACATTTAGAGAGGACATACAATGAAAGAAAGAGACATGGATACATTTAGAGGGAACACACAGGCAGTGGAAGAAAGAGACATGGATATATTAGAGAGAAGACACAGACAATGCAAGAAAGATACATGGATACATTTAGAGAGAAGACACAGACAATGTAAGAAAAAGACAGATACATTTATAGAGAATACACAGACAACGGAAGAAAGAGACATGGAAACATTTAGAGAGAACACAGAGAAAATGGAAGAAAGAGACATGGATACATTTAGAGAGAACACAGAGACAATGGAAGAAAGAGACATGGATACATTTAGAGAGAACAAAGACAATGAAAGAAAGAGACATGGATACATTTAGAGAGACCAAACAAGCAACAAAAGAAAGAGACATGGATACATTAGAGAGAACACAGAGACCATGGAAGAAAGCGACATGGATACACTTAGAAACAAGAAAGAGAAATGGATACATTTAGAGGGAACACACAGGCAGTGGAAGAAAGAGACATGGATACATTAGAGAGAAGACAGACAATGGAAGAAAGAGACATGGATACATTTAGAGAGAAGACACAGACAATGGAAGAAAGAGACATGGATATATTAGAGAGAAGACACAGACAATGCAAGAAAGAGACATGGATACATTTAGAGAGAAGACACAGACAATGTAAGAAAGAGACAGATACATCTAGAGAGAATACACAGACAACGGAAGAAAGAGACATGGAAACATTTAGAGAGAACACAGAGACAATGGAAGAAAGAGACATGGATACATTTAGAGAGAACACAGAGGCAATGGAAGAAAGAGACATGGATACATTTAGAGAGAACACAGACAATGAAAGAACGAGACATGGATACATTAGAGAGAACACACAGACAATGGAATAAAGCGACATGGATACACTTAGAAACAAGAAAGAGACATGGATACATTTAGAGGGAACAAACAGGCAGTGGAAGAAAGAGACATGGATACATTAGAGAGAAGACACAGACAATGGAAGAAAGAGACATGAATACATTTAGAGAGAAGACACAAACAATGGAAGAAAGAGACATGGATACATTAGAGAGAAGACACAGACAATGGAAGAAGGAGACATGGATACATTAGAGAGAAGACAGACAATGGAAGAAAGAAACATGGATATATTAGAGAGAAGACACAGACAATGCAAGAAAGAGACATGGATACATTTAGAGAGAAGACACAGACAATGTAAGAAAGAGACAGATACATCTAGAGAGAATACACAGACAACGGAAGAAAGAGACATGGAAACATTTAGAGGGAACACAGAGACAATGGAAGAAAGAGACATGGATACATTTAGAGAGAACACAGAGGCAATGGAAGAACGAGACATGGATACATTTAGAGAGACCAAACAGACAACAAAAGAAAGAGACATGGATACATTAGAGAGAACACACAGACAATGGAAGAAAGCGACATGGATACACTTAGAAACAAGAAAGAGACATGGATACATTTAGAGGGAACACAGAGGCAGTGGAAGAAAGAGACATGGATACATTAGAGAGAAGACACAGACAATGGAAGAAAGAGACATGGAAACATTTAGAGAGAAGACACAAACAATGGAAGAAAGAGACATGGATACATTAGAGAGAAGACACAGACAATGGAAGAAGGAGACATGGATACATTAAGAGAGAAGACACCGACAATGGAAGAAGGAGACATGGATACATTAGAGAGAAGACAGACAATGGAAGAAAGGAACATGGATACATTTAGATAGAAGACACAGACAATGTAAGAAAGAGACAGATACATTTATAGAGAATACACAGACAACTGAAGAAAGAGACATGGAAACATTTAGAGAGAACACAGAGACAATGGAAGAAAGAGACATGGATACATTTAGAGAGAACACAGAGACAATGAAGAAAGAGACATGGATACATTTAGAGAGAACACAGACAATGAAAGGAAGAGACATGGATACATTTAGAGAGACCAAGCAGACAACAAAAGAAAGAGACATGGATACATTAGAGGGAACACACAGACAATGGAAGAAAGGGACATGGATACACTTAGAAAAAAGAAAGAGACATGGATACATTTAGAGGGAACACACAGGCAGTGGAAGAAAGAGACATGGATACATTAGAGAGAAGACACAGACAATGGGAGAAAGAGACATGGATACATTTAGAGAGAAGACACAAACAATGGAAGAAAGAGACATGGATACATTAGAGAGAAGACACAGACAATGGAAGAAGGAGACATGGATACATTAGAGAGAAGACAGACAATGGAAGAAAGAAACATGGATACATTTAGAGAGAAGACACAGACAATGTAAGAAAGAGACATGGATACATTTACAGAGAAGACACAGACAATGGAAGAAGGAGACATGGATACATTAGAGAGAAGACTGACAATGGAAGAAAGAAACATGGATACATTTAGAGAGAAGACACAGACAATGTAAGAAAGAGACATGGATACATTTACAGAGAAGACACAGACAATGGAAGAACGAGATATGGATACATTTAGAGAGAATACACAGACAACGGACGGAAGAGACATGGATACGTTTAGAGAGAAGACACAGAAAATGCAAGAAAGAGACATGGATACATTAGAGAGAAGACACAGACAATGGAAGAACGAGACATGGATACATTTAGAGAGAATACACATACAACGGAAGAAAGAGACATGGATACATTTAGAGAGAAGACACAGACAATGCAAGAAAGAGAAGACACAGACAATGCAAGAAAGAGACATCGATACATTAGAGAGAAGACACAGACAATGGAAGAAAGAGACATGGATACATTAGAGAGAAGACATACGGAAGAAGGAGACATGGATACATTAGAGAGAAGACAGACAATGGAAGAAAGAAACATGGATACATTTAGAGAGAATACACAGACAACGGAAGAAAGAGACATGGATACGTTTAGAGAGAAGACACAGACAATGCAAGAAAGAGACATGGATACATTAGAGAGAAGACACAGACAACAGAAGAAGAAGACATGGATACATTAGAGAGAAGACAGACAATGGAAGAAAGAAACATGGATACATTTAGAGAGAATACACAGACAACGGAAGAAAGAGATATGGATACATTTAGAGAGAAGACACAGGCAATGGAAGAAGGAGACATGGATACATTAGAGAGAAGACAGACAATGGAAGAAAGAAACATGGATACATTTAGAGAGAATACACAGACAACGGAAGAAAGAGACATGGATACGTTTAGAGAGAAGACACAGACAATGCAAAAAAGAGACATGGATACATTAGAGAGAAGACACAGACAATGGAAGAACGAGACATGGATACATTTAGAGAGAATACACAGACAACGGAAGAAAGAGACATGAATACATTTAGAGAGAACACAGACAATGAAAGAAAGAGACATGGATACATTTAGAGAGACCAGGCAGACAACAAAAGAAAGAGACATGGATACATTAGAGGGAACACACAGACAATGGAAGAAAGAGACATGGATACATTTAGAGAGAAGACACAAACAATGGAAGAAAGAGACATGGATGCATTAGAGAGAAGACACAGACAATGGAAGAAGGAGACATGGATACATTAGAGAGAAGACAGACAATGGAAGAAAGAAACATGGATACATTTAGAGAGAAGACACAGACAATGTAAGAAAGAGATATGGATACATTTAGAGAGAAGACACAGACAATGGAAGAAGGAGACATGGATACATTAGAGAGAAGACAGACAATGGAAGAAAGAAACATGGATACATTTAGAGAGAAGACACAGACAATGTAAGAAAGAGACATGGATACATTTACAGAGAAGACACAGACAATGGAAGAACGAGACATGGATAAGTTTAGAGAGAAGACACAGAAAATGCAAGAAAGAGACATGGATACATTAGAGAGAAGACACAGACAATGGAAGAACGAGACATGGATACATTTAGAGAGAATACACAGACAACAGAAGAAAGAGACATGGATACATTTAGAGAGAAGACACTGACAATGCAAGAAAGAGAAGACACAGACAATGCAAGAAAGAGACATGGATACATTAGAGAGAAGACACAGACAATGGAAGAAAGAGACATGGATACATTAGAGAGAAGACATAGACAACGGAAGAAGGAGACATGGATACATTAGAGAGAAGACAGACAATGGAAGAAAGAAACATGGATACATTTAGAGAGAATACACAGACAACGGAAGAAAGAGACATGGATACGTTTAGAGAGAAGACACAGACAATGCAAGAAAGAGACATGGATACATTAGAGAGAAGACACAGACAACAGAAGAAGAAGACATGGACACATTAGAGAGAAGACAGACAATGGAAGAAAGAAACATGGATACATTTAGAGAGAATACACAGACAACGGAAGAAAGAGATATGGATACATTTAGAGAGAGGACACAGACAATGGAAGAAGGAGACCTGGATACATTAGAGAGAAGACAGACAATGGAAGAAAGAAACATGGATACATTTAGAGAGAATACACAGACAACGGAAGAAAGAGACATGGATACGTTTAGAGAGAAGACACAGACAATGCAAAAAAGAGACATGGATACATTAGAGAGAAGACACAGACAATGGAAGAACGAGACATGGATACATTTAGAGAGAATACACAGACAACGGAAGAAAGAGACATGAATACATTTAGAGAGAACACAGACAATGAAAGTGAAGGTACGCATACATATGTAATGTTGTGCTCACACTTGGAGTTTGTACTAATCACCATATGTGTTAAAAGAATGTACCCTTTGTTAAAAGAAGAGGCCTTCTCTTTATACAGCGGCATTTAAGACCTGCTGACCTGGCAAGAACTTGTTTTTAACAGAAGAATTGTGTTTGGTCACTGTACGTCGAAGCATGCTGAGCCTGCTAAAACTATCTGCAGATTACGGGTGGGGAAGGAATGAGTAAGCACAGCCTCGTGCACAGAGATAAGGACACAGAGGGGCACGAAAGAGAGAGAATAACAGATAACAGGAAACCACAATAGCAGATGTTGAACTGTTGACCGTTGATGCAAAGTCATGACTGGGAGGAACCGCCTTGTGGTGGACATAATCTATGCGAGACGGTTGAACTTGTGGCCCATTCGCGAATGCTTGTGTGTTAATAAAGCAATGTTTACTCAACTCTATTCTGTTTGAGTTTTTATAGGGTCCCTTTTGTACTGATTATGGTGACAGCGAGAAATCGCACCCACAATTTTGGTGTCAGAAGTGGGACGCGAAGGAGCGACAGTCCGTCACTGGGTGAGGAACGCCGCGGCGGAACCGGAGAAGGAATTGATCACGGGGCCCCAACAACTGAATCCGCACCTTTGATTGCAACCAACGCGTCATCCTTGTTTTTCCGGCTCCGTTGGCGGTGGAACAGCAGGCTGTCGCCCTTCGGGTCCGGAACACTCTGGCGGGACCCTTAAGATAAGTGGTATGGACGGATGCATGATGGAATAAGGAAATAATGATTCAGGGTTTGTGAAGAGGACGGTGGTAAGTCCGTCTATGAAGAAGTAATGTTGAAATGATGATATGATATGTTAGATACGCCAGGAGGATGTATTATTATTGTTAGCCAATAGGTGCATATTTGGGAAAGGTGAGTGTTTTAGGCAATTGTGGTATACCAACAAAATGGGTCAAGCGGCTTCCAGCAAGAGTGGTATATGCCCCTCTTGAAGGAACCCCTGCATTTGATATGTTGATTAAACATGGATTGAATTCAACATTGTTCTTAAAAGAATGGTCCGAATACACAAAAGATTTGATTGAGCATAAATGGCCAGACACCGGGTCCTTTGATGTGGACCGCATATCCAAAGTAGAAATAGAATTAGTAAAAAGACGGGTCAGACCCGCACAGTTTGAGGCTATACGACTATGGAGGGTAGAAGCAATGCGCAGGCGCAATGCTCAGAATAAACAAAAAGCAAAGGAGCAGAAGAGAACGGTAAATCAAAAATTACATGATCTAGAGATAAAAGAGAAGGGTGAGAGGCTAGATCAGTTGGATAGACATATGATGATTAAGAACAGTGGGGGTATGTATCCTGCCGTGCCGGTGCCTCGATATGAAGATGTGATAGGGCTAGAAGCAGAACAAACAACGACTGAATTATTGTTTCCAGGAGCTACAGCTCCACCGGCAGACAGTGAGGGTGAAAGGGTGGAATTCCCAATGAAGTATGGAAACCCAGATAGGTTGATAGACCATAGGAGAACGACTACTGTAGAAAAGGATAGAGATGGAGACTTGCAAATCCTTATGACCGGGCTGTATGGCACACCCCTCAATGACAGCCTACGGGACCAATTGGGGCGTTTGACACCTTTGGAATTTAGGACAGTGGCCACTAAACTATATACCTTTTATGAGGGTAACTGTAAATTGAGAGGACAGAGTACTTCGGATCTGCCCTCAGCATATCAGGACGCTGTCGCGTTACTACCAGTGACTGCGTCCAGTGTTCAGTTATGGGGATGTATGTCCGACATAATAGCGGAAGTCATAAGGGGCGGTGTTGAATGGGAGAAGGAAAAGAGGGCATGGGAAAGAGAGGTGAAGGAAAGAGAAGCTAAACTCAAAGATGCAGACCAGGCGGGCCAAAACGTAGCTAATCGTATGATAGCATCCATACACTCGCAGTCCATGTCCACCCTGGTGAGTTTGATGGAGGGCCTTGGCTGGCCTATACAAGTAAACGTAATTAAATATCTTCTTATTAGGGTGGATGATATAGAAGAGGAAAAGGAGCCTAGGTATGTGTCCCAGTGGAATAGGATTAGGACGGACTTGGATAAGAAACTGCTATCTAATATAAGAGTGGATGATTCAGGGGCGGAAGAATGGAGGATGGCTAAGGTGGAGAAACTATTAAAAGATTATAAAAAAATAAAAGAGAAAGCTCTTAGTCATCAATCCTCTGTTTCGCCACCAGCGCAGGCCCTTGTAAGTGAACAAACAGACATGGAAAAGTTACTATTAATGCCAACGAGAGAGTGCCAACCCACCATAGAGGCAGCCACTGGTAACATGATGCGCACCTATGTGTATGTCCCTTTATCCCGAATTGAATTAATGCATATCACCAAGTCCATCCCCGACCCCCGTATAGACCCGGCAGGATTCTACAAAGAAGTAGGAAAGTTATTCAGACCAGGGTTATTTACCGTAGAGGATGTAGATAACATATTGTTAGCCATTGTCCCAGAAGAAATATGGACCCCCTTTCGTGCCAAAGACAATGAAACAATAAAATGGAAAGATGTAATGGATGCGAGCAAAAATAGAAAACTGCATGAGGAATATCCTGAACCCCTAAGGGGGCATGGCATGGCAGTCCTGAGGGCTCTAGAAAAGGTGTTACCCCCATTTGATGTGAATGTGGAGAAACTGTCCGCTGTGATACAGGGTGCAAGTGAGGAAGTAGCACAGTACTTTCTGCGTTATGAAGCAGCATTCAAAGCGCACAGTGGGCTAGAGATAGGGTCTGAAACGGGCCAACGGTACTTTGCCACAAACTTTGTAGAGGGGCTCCACGGGCCAATTCAGGAGAACATTAGGAGGGCAGAAAGTACATGGATGACTAGAAACCCCCGGGATCTCCTCGAAATGGCTAGGTATTACGAAAGAGGGGAAAGAGTGAAGGGACAACAAAAGGCACGACAAGAGAAGGATTTAAAAACCAAAGTGTTGATGCAACAGTTGCATCAAGGGCCCCAAGGCAGGTATAACTACAATTATAACGGCCCGTCACAGGGCTATAGTAGCAACATGATAGGGGGCCAAGGGACAGGAAGAGGTACAGTGCAAGGAGGTGCGCTATATGGGAGGAGGGATGGGCTACCCCAAGATGTATGTGCCTTCTGCAAGAGACCCGGACACTGGAAATCCCAGTGTCCCCAGAGTGGTGGGAGAGGAAGGGGCGTACGGCCCCCTTCACAGACAACATTTGCCCCAGGAAATAGGACTGGTGGGTACGGCAACCAAGACAATAGAATGTTTAAACCCCCTCAACCCAATGCCTTTGACGGACAAGCAAGAGGGGATGTTCCCTGGCCGGCCCCGCCTCCCCCCAATCTACTGTATCAGCCATGACAAACAACACAAGTACAAGGTGTATGCCAGGGTGAAGAATGTGGAGAAGGGGTATACTATAACGATGATTTTCAGGATAACACAAGCGATATGTCCTGAGGATGCCGGAATGAGATAGCGGGAGTGGTGCAGGTTCCTATAGACCAAAGGGGGCCTTATGCCTCTATTAGGATCGGCCCCCACCGAAACTTGAGATGTCTGGTAGACACGGGAGCTGGAAACAGTTCCGTGAATATCAGAGCCGTCCCCGCTGTCCCATTATCGGATAAAAGCAAGGTATCAGTTGGATTTGGGGGAAATCCAATAAGGACTCCTGTAAGTGAAATAGTAGAAGCGGAACTTCATGGGGTAAAATGGGAGAATGGGTGGCTGTTGACCAATCACTGCCCAGAAAACTTGTTAGGTATTGATGCATTAAAAACGCTAGGGGCCACAATATATTGCTCCCCCCAGGGAGTGAGAATGACCATAAGCAAACCTATGAGTATGATAGGAGTAATGCAAACCCTGCCCCCGGAACTCCAAGACATCCCGAATGAACTATGGGCCACTCATGGGAATGATGTAGGAGTGTTGGATGTTTCCCCAGTAGTAATCAAACTAAAGCCCGGTGCCAGGTTGCCCAGGATAAAACAATATCGCATATCACACGAGGGAGAGCAGGCACTATATCAAATAGTACAGGATATGATACGGTTAGGGGTGGTAGAGCCAACAAATGATAGCCCTTGTAACTCTCCGATCCTTCCAGTACACAAGAAAGGTGATGAAGCCGTACCCTATCGTTTTATTATTGATTTGAGAGAAATAAACAAAATAGTAGAACCCAGATATCCAGTTGTCCCTAATATTTCAAGTGTACTCACTTTAATTCCCAAAACAGCGAAATGGTTTACGGTAATTGATTTGAAAAATGCCTTCTTCAGCATTCCTATTGCCGAAGAAAGCAGGTACCTGTTTAGTTTCACTCTTCGAGATAGACAGTATCGATTTACTAGAGCCCCGCAGGGATATACAGAAAGTCCCGCCATATTCAGCCAAGCACTAAAAACACAGATGGATAACCTAGCCCTACCCGCTAACACTGCTCTGATACAATATGTTGATGATTTGCTATTATGTGCAGCCACCGAAGAGGAATGCCATTATGTGACCAGATTGGTGCTAATGCACTTAGCAGAGAATAAGCACAAGGTAGCCCTAGCCAAAATGCAGTATGTAAAACAAAAGGTCCATTATTTAGGCTTTGAGCTGTCCGAAGAGGGGCGAACCCTGTCTACTGATCGCATTGCTTTGATACAGTCCATAAAAGGTCCAGACACGGCAAAGGGTCTCCGAAGGATAATTGGTGTTTTATCCTACTGTAGACACTGGATTCCTGAATTCTCTGTATTGATCCAGCCCATGCTAAAAGCCTTAAAAGAAGTACAAGAAAACGGCCCATTAGAATGGACACCTGAGATGGAAAAAGCCCTGACAGCTATGAAAGATGTTCTATGCCACGCACCAGCCTTAGGCACACCTGATTATACTAAGAGATTTTGCCTTTTTGTTGATGAACAGGAAGGTTGCGCTGTGTCAGTCTTGACACAGGAACAAGGGGGTAAACAGAGACCATGTGCATATTTTTCTAGCACTCTGGACTCAGTAGCTCGAGGCCTACCCCCATGCATGAGAGCAGTAGCTGCAGCAGCGACAGCCCTAAAACAAAGTGCAGGTATCATCCTAGGGAGTGAAGTAACAGTAAAGGTTCCACATACGGTAGATGTTCTTCTGAATAGAGTGCATACACAGCATTTGACTACAGCTAGACTCACACAGTATGAGATGATCCTGTTTGCCAGTAATGTAAAAATTGAACGGTGTAACACTTTGAATCCAGCGACACTGCTTCCTTTGCCCACCTCACCTGATGACATTAGGCATGATTGTGTGATCCAAATGGAAGAACACACTAAGGGTAGAGCAGACCTGCAAGACACCCCGCTGGTTGATAATGAGGGTGTATTATTCTGTGATGGTTCCTGTTTCAAACTGCCAAATGGGGAGACAACAGCAGGGTATGCAGTAACTACAGGGGAACGGTTGATTGAGAGTGGGAAAGTGTGTGAAAAATCGGCCCAGGCAGCCGAATTGATTGCGCTAACGAGAGCATTAGTGTTAAGCAGCGGTATGAAAGTGACAATTTATACTGATTCAGCCTACGCTCATGGGGTGGTTTCCAGTTTTGGTAAACTCTGGGGAGAGCGTGGGTTTTTAACCTCCCAAGGTGATACTATTAAACATGCCCGATTGATTGCTGAATTATTGCAAGCCCTTACGCTGCCCAAAATGGTGGCCGTAGTGAAGTGCTCAGCGCATAAAAAAAACACTGGATTATGTCACGCAGGGAAATTCTTTGGCTGACCAGATGGCTAAACTAGTTGCCACAAGGGACACTCGGTGGGAAGCCCGACAGCTCATAGTGGGGAGGGATGTGACTATGGAAGGGACGAAGGAGCGCGTAAAGGAAATCCAAGCAGATGCAACCATTGAAGAAAGACTATCTTGGCACAAGGATGATCAATATGAGGAGACGGTAGATGGGCTATGGGCACATACCAAAACGAACACCTGGGTACTACCTGACGCATACTTACCTGTGATAGTGAGCGTGGCTCATGGTCCAACCCACGTTAACGCAAGAACTATGGAAGAAGTTTTAAGTACTGTGTGGTACAACAAAAGATTGGGAATGTATTGTCGCCAATGGGCAAAACAATGTGAAATATGTGTTTTATATAATGTGGGGAAAGGTGTACCGGCCCCGGCGGGCCACAGTAAGTTACCCACCTGCCCTTTTGAGGTGGTGTATATGGACTTTATACAGCTGGAGCCTGTAAATAAACATTCCTACTGTTTGGTGATGAAATGTGGGTTCTCAGGATGGGTGGAAGCATATCCCCTGCGGGACAATAGTGCCACCTCCACAGCACAATGCATATTGAAACACTGGGTGCCCTTGTATACGGTCCCCAGATATCTATGGTCTGACAATGGGACTCATTTTACTGGTAAAGTAGTAAGCAAAGTTTGCAAGGCCTTTGGTATTGATCAACGTTTCCACGCAGTTTTTCATCCTCAATCAGCTGGGATTATAGAGGGCACAAATAAGGTACTGAAGAACAAACTGGCAAAGGCTTGTGCTGAAACGGGACTGAAATGGCCGGATGCATTGCCTATTGCATTATTGAGTATGCGTACTATGCCTAAGCGTACACATGGTTTATCTCCTTTCGAAATTGTTATGGGGCGCCCACCAAGTATTGGGACCCCCATATCACCTAAGAGATTGTCTGAGCAAGCATGGCCTGCATTACAACAGTACTGTATTGGGTTAACTAATAGACTGATTTCTATTAATGCACAGGTGAACGCAGTAGCTCCATCTCCTCTGATAGGAGAAGGTCACGACGTGCAGCCCGGTGACTGGGTTGTTATAAAAGCCTTCGATCGCACCAGCGGACTGCAACCCAGATGGAGGGGCCCGTTTCAGGTTCTCCTCGCAACACAAACTGCGGTAAAAGTTGATGGCAAACCGCACTGGTACCACGTGAATCACGTCAAGAAGACGCTTCCATTACTGATTCCTCCGGAAAAGGGAACCAACCAACCCTAGGTTGCAACAGTACTGCCAGATGCCACTAGTAGGTGTGCCCATCGTCTCCGATCCCGTGACGTGTATGTGCCAAGCAACGTGTAAGGACACTGTTTTGAACTTTGATCATTAGGGAGATGAACATTTGGACTCTCTTGTTGGTTTTAGCAGAATTGTGCCTTACTGAAGACGACGGGCTTGTAGCCTGAAGGGCCTTCGGCGTTCCCCTCCTGGGACAGGCACTACGAGACGTGGGACAGATCGGAGGAAGGTTTTCAGTGAGACCTACCACTATTAGAGTAATAAGGACACTGGTGCTTTAAATAGGGGATATTGCTATATCGCTAGGTTGCAACTGATATACGCTGTATACTGAGCCATATACTGAACTATGTCTACACCCGTGTATGCTGGTTTAGTCCCTGAACGGATAAGTGTATGCTCCTCAAACACAGAAGGTAAGAGGAAAGAAATGCCTAAATTGATGCTCAAGTGTGAGCAAAGGGTGGATTGAAGGTACGCATACATATGTAATGTTGTGCTCACACTTGGAGTTTGTACTAATCACCATATGTGTTAAAAGAATGTACCCTTTGTTAAAAGAAGAGGCCTTCTCTTTATACAGCGGCATTTAAGACCTGCTGACCTGGCAAGAACTTGTTTTTAACAGAAGAATTGTGTTTGGTCACTGTACGTCGAAGCATGCTGAGCCTGCTAAAACTATCTGCAGATTACGGGTGGGGAAGGAATGAGTAAGCACAGCCTCGTGCACAGAGATAAGGACACAGAGGGGCACGAAAGAGAGAGAATAACAGATAACAGGAAACCACAATAGCAGATGTTGAACTGTTGACCGTTGATGCAAAGTCATGACTGGGAGGAACCGCCTTGTGGTGGACATAATCTATGTGCAGCAATGTATGACAATGTAAAACAGATGGGTATAAAAGGACCACGATGTGCAGGGCAAAGGGCGGCACTTTGACGACTTGCTTTGCGAGACGGTTGAACTTGTGGCCCATTCGCGAATGCTTGTGTGTTAATAAAGCAATGTTTACTCAACTCTATTCTGTTTGAGTTTTTATAGGGTCCCTTTTGTACTGATTATGGTGACGGCGAGAAATCGCACCCACAAAAGAAAGAGACATGGATACATTTAGAGAGACCAAGCAGACAACAAAAGAAAGAGACATGGATACATTAGAGGGAACACACAGACAATGGAAGAAAGAAACATGGATACATTTAGAGAGAATACACAGACAACGGAAGAAAGAGACATGGATACGTTTAGAGAGAAGACACAGACAATGCAAGAAAGAGACATGGATACATTAGAGAGAAGACACAGACAACAGAAGAAGAAGACATGGACACATTAGAGAGAAGACAGACAATGGAAGAAAGAAACATGGATACATTTAGAGAGAATACACAGACAACGGAAGAAAGAGATATGGATACATTTAGAGAGAAGACACAGACAATGGAATAAGGAGACCTGGATACATTAGAGAGAAGACAGACAATGGAAGAAAGAAACATGGATACATTTAGAGAGAATACACAGACAACGGAAGAAAGAGACATGGATACGTTTAGAGAGAAGACACAGACAATGCAAGAAAGAGACATGGATACATTAGAGAGAAGACACAGACAATGGAAGAACGAGACATGGATACATTTAGAGAGAATACACAGACAACGGAAGAAAGAGACATGAATACATTTAGAGAGAAGACACAGACAATGCAAGAAAGAGACATGGATACATTAGAGAGAAGACACAGACAATGGAAGAACGAGACATGGATACATTTAGAGAGAATACACAGACAACGGAAGAAAAAGACATCGATACATTTAGAGAGAAGACACAGACAATGCAAGAAAGAGACATGGATGCACTAGAGAGAAGACACAGACAATGGAAGAAAGAGACATGGATACATTTAGAGAGAATACACAGACAACGGAAGAAAGAGACATGGATACATTTAGAGAGAAGACACAGACAATCCAAGAAAGAGACATGGACACATTAGAGAGAAGACACATACAATGGAAGAAGGAGACATGGACCAATCCAAGGAGGGCATTAGAGAGAAGACACAGACAATGGAAGTAAGAGACATGGATACATTTAGAGAGAAGACACAGACAATGGAAGAAAGAGACATGAATACATTAATGTTGCCTGGGAGCATGCCATGCCGAGCAAGAAAGAGACATGGACACATTAGAGAGAAGACACAGACAATGGAAGAAGGAGACATGGACCAATCCAAGGAGGGCATTAGAGAGAAGACACAGACAATGGAAGTAAGAGACATGGATACATTTAGAGAGAACACAGAGACAATGGAAGAAAGAGACATGGATACATTTAGAGAGAACAAAGACAATGAAAGAAAGAGACATGGATACATTTAGAGAGACCAAACAAGCAACAAAAGAAAGAGACATGGATACATTAGAGAGAACACAGAGACCATGGAAGAAAGCGACATGGATACACTTAGAAACAAGAAAGAGAAATGGATACATTTAGAGGGAACACACAGGCAGTGGAAGAAAGAGACATGGATACATTAGAGAGAAGACACAGACAATGGAAGAAAGAGACATGGATACATTTAGAGAGAAGACACAGACAATGGAAGAAAGAGACATGGATATATTAGAGAGAAGACACAGACAATGCAAGAAAGAGACATGGATACATTTAGAGAGAAGACACAGACAATGTAAGAAAGAGACAGATACATCTAGAGAGAATACACAGACAACGGAAGAAAGAGACATGGAAACATTTAGAGAGAACACAGAGACAATGGAAGAAAGAGACATGGATACATTTAGAGAGAACACAGAGGCAATGGAAGAAAGAGGCATGGATACATTTAGAGAGAACACAGACAATGAAAGAACGAGACATGGATACATTTAGAGAGACCAAACAGACAACAAAAGAAAGAGACATGGATACATTAGAGAGAACACACAGACAATGGAATAAAGCGACATGGATACACTTAGAAACAAGAAAGAGACATGGATACATTTAGAGGGAACAAACAGGCAGTGGAAGAAAGAGACATGGATACATTAGAGAGAAGACACAGACAATGGAAGAAAGAGACATGAATACATTTAGAGAGAAGACACAAACAATGGAAGAAAGAGACATGGATACATTAGAGAGAAGACACAGACAATGGAAGAAGGAGACATGGATACATTAGAGAGAAGACAGACAATGGAAGAAAGAAACATGGATATATTAGAGAGAAGACACAGACAATGCAAGAAAGAGACATGGATACATTTAGAGAGAAGACACAGACAATGTAAGAAAGAGACAGATACATCTAGAGAGAATACACAGACAACGGAAGAAAGAGACATGGAAACATTTAGAGGGAACACAGAGACAATGGAAGAAAGAGACATGGATACATTTAGAGAGAACACAGAGGCAATGGAAGAAAGAGACATGGATACATTTAGAGAAAACACAGACAATGAAAGAACGAGACATGGATACATTTAGAGAGACCAAACAGACAACAAAAGAAAGAGACATGGATACATTAGAGAGAACACACAGACAATGGAAGAAAGCGACATGGATACACTTAGAAACAAGAAAGAGACATGGATACATTTAGAGGGAACACAGAGGCAGTGGAAGAAAGAGACATGGATACATTAGAGAGAAGACACAGACAATGGAAGAAAGAGACATGGATACATTTAGAGAGAAGACACAAACAATGGAAGAAAGAGACATGGGTACATTAGAGAGAAGACACAGACAATGGAAGAAGGAGACATGGATACATTTAGAGAGAAGACACCGACAATGGAAGAAGGAGACATGGATACATTAGAGAGAAGACAGACAATGGAAGAAAGGAACATGGATACATTTAGATAGAAGACGCAGACAATGTAAGAAAGAGACAGATACATTTATAGAGAATACACAGACAACGGAAGAAAGAGACATGGAAACATTTAGAGAGAACACAGAGACAATGGAAGAAAGAGACATGGATACATTTAGAGAGAACACAGAGACAATGAAGAAAGAGACATGGATACATTTAGAGAGAACACAGACAATGAAAGGAAGAGACATGGATACATTTAGAGAGACCAAGCAGACAACAAAAGAAAGAGACATGGATACATTAGAGGGAACACACAGACAATGGAAGAAAGGGACATGGATACACTTAGAAAAAAGAAAGAGACATGGATACATTTAGAGGGAACACACAGGCAGTGGAAGAAAGAGACATGGATACATTAGAGAGAAGACACAGACAATGGAAGAAAGAGACATGGATACATTTAGAGAGAAGACACAAACAATGGAAGAAAGAGACATGGATACATTAGAGAGAAGACACAGACAATGGAAGAAGGAGACGTGGATACATTAGAGAGAAGACAGACAATGGAAGAAAGAAACATGGATACATTTAGAGAGAAGACACAGACAATGTAAGAAAGAGACATGGATACATTTACAGAGAAGACACAGACAATGGAAGAAGGAGACATGGATACATTAGAGAGAAGACTGACAATGGAAGAAAGAAACATGGATACATTTAGAGAGAAGACACAGACAATGTAAGAAAGAGACATGGATACATTTACAGAGAAGACACAGACAATGGAAGAACGAGACATGGATACATTTAGAGAGAATACACAGACAACGGACGAAAGAGACATGGATACGTTTAGAGAGAAGACACAGAAAATGCAAGAAAGAGACATGGATACATTAGAGAGAAGACACAGACAATGGAAGAACGAGACATGGATACATTTAGAGAGAATACACAGACAACGGAAGAAAGAGACATGGATACATTTAGAGAGAAGACACAGACAATGCAAGAAAGAGAAGACACAGACAATGCAAGAAAGAGACATCGATACATTAGAGAGAAGACACAGACAATGGAAGAAAGAGACATGGATACATTAGAGAGAAGACATACGGAAGAAGGAGACATGGATACATTAGAGAGAAGACAGACAATGGAAGAAAGAAACATGGATACATTTAGAGAGAATACACAGACAACGGAAGAAAGAGACATGGATACGTTTAGAGAGAAGACACAGACAATGCAAGAAAGAGACATGGATACATTAAAGAGAAGACACAGACAACAGAAGAAGAAGACATGGATACATTAGAGAGAAGACAGACAATGGAAGAAAGAAACATGGATACATTTAGAGAGAATACACAGACAACGGAAGAAAGAGATATGGATACATTTAGAGAGAAGACACAGACAATGGAAGAAGGAGACATGGATACATTAGAGAGAAGACAGACAATGGAAGAAAGAAACATGGATACATTTAGAGAGAATACACAGACAACAGAAGAAAGAGACATGGATACGTTTAGAGAGAAGACACAGACAATGCAAAAAAGAGACATGGATACATTAGAGAGAAGACACAGACAATGGAAGAACGAGACATGGATACATTTAGAGAGAATACACAGACAACGGAAGAAAGAGACATGAATACATTTAGAGAGAACACAGACAATGAAAGAAAGAGACATGGATACATTTAGAGAGACCAGGCAGACAACAAAAGAAAGAGACATGGATACATTAGAGGGAACACACAGACAATGGAAGAAAGAGACATGGATACATTTAGAGAGAAGACACAAACAATGGAAGAAAGAGACATGGATGCATTAGAGAGAAGACACAGACAATGGAAGAAGGAGACATGGATACATTAGAGAGAAGACAGACAATGGAAGAAAGAAACATGGATACATTTAGAGAGAAGACACAGACAATGTAAGAAAGAGATATGGATACATTTAGAGAGAAGACACAGACAATGGAAGAAGGAGACATGGATACATTAGAGAGAAGACAGACAATGGAAGAAAGAAACATGGATACATTTAGAGAGAAGACACAGACAATGTAAGAAAGAGACATGGATACATTTACAGAGAAGACACAGACAATGGAAGAACGAGACATGGATACGTTTAGAGAGAAGACACAGAAAATGCAAGAAAGAGACATGGATACATTAGAGAGAAGACACAGACAATGGAAGAACGAGACATGGATACATTTAGAGAGAATACACAGACAACGGAAGAAAGAGACATGGATACATTTAGAGAGAAGACACTGACAATGCAAGAAAGAGAAGACACAGACAATGCAAGAAAGAGACATGGATACATTAGAGAGAAGACACAGACAATGGAAGAAAGAGACATGGATACATTAGAGAGAAGACATAGACAACGGAAGAAGGAGACATGGATACATTAGAGAGAAGACAGACAATGGAAGAAGGAGACATGGATACATTTAGAGAGAATACACAGACAACGGAAGAAAGAGACATGGATACGTTTAGAGAGAAGACACAGACAATGCAAGAAAGAGACATGGATACATTAGAGAGAAGACACAGACAACAGAAGAAGAAGACATGGACACATTAGAGAGAAGACAGACAATGGAAGAAAGAAACATGGATACATTTAGAGAGAATACACAGACAACGGAAGAAAGAGATATGGATACATTTAGAGAGAAGACACAGACAATGGAAGAAGGAGACCTGGATACATTAGAGAGAAGACAGACAATGGAAGAAAGAAACATGGATACATTTAGAGAGAATACACAGACAACGGAAGAAAGAGACATGGATACGTTTAGAGAGAAGACACAGACAATGCAAAAAAGAGACATGGATACATTAGAGAGAAGACACAGACAATGGAAGAACGAGACATGGATACATTTAGAGAGAATACACAGACAACGGAAGAAAGAGACATGAATACATTTAGAGATAACACAGACAATGAAAGAAAGAGACATGGATACATTTAGAGAGACCAAGCAGACAACAAAAGAAAGAGACATGGATACATTAGAGAGAACACACAGACAATGGAAGAAAGAAACATGGATACATTTAGAGAGAATACACAGACAACGGAAGAAAGAGACATGGATACGTTTAGAGAGAAGACACAGACAATGCAAGAAAGAGACATGGATACATTAGAGAGAAGACACAGACAACAGAAGAAGAAGACATGGACACATTAGAGAGAAGACAGACAATGGAAGAAAGAAACATGGATACATTTAGAGAGAATACACAGACAACGGAAGAAAGAGATATGGATACATTTAGAGAGAAGACACAGACAATGGAATAAGGAGACCTGGATACATTAGAGAGAAGACAGACAATGGAAGAAAGAAACATGGATACATTTAGAGAGAATACACAGACAACGGAAGAAAGAGACATGGATACGTTTAGAGAGAAGACACAGACAATGCAAGAAAGAGACATGGATACATTAGAGAGAAGACACAGACAATGGAAGAACGAGACATGGATACATTTAGGGAGAATACACAGACAACGCAAGAAAGAGACATGAATACATTTAGAGAGAAGACACAGACAATGCAAGAAAGAGACATGGATACATTAGAGAGAAGACACAGACAATGGAAGAACGAGACATGGATACATTTAGAGAGAATACACAGACAACGGAAGAAAAAGACATCGATACATTTAGAGAGAAGACACAGACAATGCAAGAAAGAGACATGGATGCACTAGAGAGAAGACACAGACAATGGAAGAAAGAGACATGGATACATTTAGAGAGAATACACAGACAACGGAAGAAAGAGACATGGATACATTTAGAGAGAAGACACAGACAATCCAAGAAAGAGACATGGACACATTAGAGAGAAGACACAGACAATGGAAGAAGGAGACATGGACCAATCCAAGGAGGGCATTAGAGAGAAGACACAGACAATGGAAGTAAGAGACATGGATACATTTAGAGAGAAGACACAGACAATGGAAGAAAGAGACATGAATACATTAATGTTGCCTGGGAGCATGCCATGCCGAGCAAGAAAGAGACATGGACACATTAGAGAGAAGACACAGACAATGGAAGAAGGAGACATGGACCAATCCAAGGAGGGCATTAGAGAGAAGACACAGACAATGGAAGTAAGAGACATGGATACATTTAGAGAGAAGACACAGACAATGGAAGAAAGAGACATGGATATATTAGAGAGAACACAGACAATGGAAGAAAGAGACATGAATACATTAATGTTGCCTGGGAGCATGCCATGCCGAGCATGGCAATGTGGGCATTAATTGCGCCTGGGTGTCCGCCATGCCTGAGTATTGCAATGTGGGCATTAATGTTGCTGGGGTGTACGCCATGCCGAGCATGGCCATGTGGGCATTCATTTTGCTTGGTGTACACCAATCCAAGGAGGGCAATGTGGGCACTAGTGTTGCTGGGGTGTACGCCATGCCTGCGTATTGAAATGTGGGCATTAATGTTGCCTGGGAGTACGCCATGCCGAGCATGGCAATGTGGGCATTAATGGTGCCTGTGTGCACGCCATGCTGAGCATGGAAATGTTCCCTGGGTGTTCACCATGTTGAGTATGGCAATGTGGGCATTAGTGTTGCCGGAGTGATCGCCATGCCGAGCAGGGAAATGTAGGCATTAAAGTTACTTGGGTGTACGCCATGCCTGAGTTTTGTAATGTGGGCGTTAATGTTACCTATGTGTACGCCGTGCCGAGCATGGCAATATGGGCATTGTGTACGCCGTGCCGAGCATGGCAATGTGGGCATTGTGTCTCCTGGGTGTACGCCGTGCCGAGCATGGCAATGTGGGCACTGTGTCTCCTGGGTGAACGCCGTGCCGAGCATGGCAATGTGGGCACTGTGTCTCCTGGGTGTACGCCGTGCCGAGCATGACAATGTGGGCACTGTGTCTACTGGGTGTACGCCGTGCCGAGCATGGCAATGTGGGCACTGTGTCTCCTGGGTGTACGCCGTGCCGAGCATGGCAATGTGGGCACTGTGTCTCGTACGCCTCCTGGGGCATTGTGTTTCCTGGGTGTACGCCGTGCCGAGCATGGAAACGTGGCCATTCATGTTTGAATTGATGCCATGCAAGGTTGTGGGTGATGTGGCTATGCTGCCACGACTTGTATCTCGGGCTGCGGTTTATCAGGGATTTGGACTCTACGTGGAACTCTGCGGGAAGTGTGGCGCCGTGGCATGTATGTGCTGGGGTGGCAGTTGTGAAACACTTGTTTTGTGAGTTGGAAAGAGGCGCAGCCCACCCGCCCTTCCCTTTCAAGTATAACTCTCAAACTTCCTCTGCGTCACGACTTTCACCCAAGCCAGGCATGGGCTGGCGGAAACTCGCTGCACTCACCTCTCCGGTTGTTGAAGAAAGCCACAAAGCCCTTGGGGTTCGACCACTGCAGTGGAGAACTGTCGCTCGCAGACCCCACACACTTCAGCGATAGCGTGTGGCCTTCCTTCACACTTACATTTTCCGTCGGAGTGTTTTGAACATACCCTACAAGAGAGCAAAACCCAGAGGTTAAAAACGGCCCCTAGAGCGGGGGGTGCTTTTTGTTGAACTAATGCACATATACGAGTGTGACAAGCTGTTGTTATATGGCGTGTGTGCCCATTGCCCATGTCCTGTTCTCTTTCTCCAAGGTGATTTACCACTTTCTGACTCAGAATCATAGCACCAGACACTTTTTAAAAAGCCATCAATAATTTGTGTGTAATTTTGCAGCAGCAGCAGCTTGCGTTAGTGTGGACGTGTCTCAGCAGCGCGGTGCTCTTGACATGCAGGTGGGGGTAGGCGCAGGGGGTGGCGCATGCCAGGCAATGGGGCCCCACAAGGCCAGCAGGGTTGGGACAGGGTAAGTGACATCCCAGGCGAAGCGATGCCCTGCCAATGGACTCCACACGGGCAGTGCTGGCACAGGGCGAGTGGCACTTTAGAGAAAAGGGCGAGCGTCTTACGGGGCCACAGCGGAGCAGTAATGCTGGGACGGAGAGAGTACCACAGGCAAAGAGGCTGCCACTCTCTCTGCCCTGATCCTCTTTCCAGCCCTACTGCCCTTCAGAGGCGCAACATAACAGAACAGGAACAGGGGGGGGTTATCAGTCAAACTAGAGGGCATGTCTGGCTCTGGGCTTCACCCGGGGCCTGAGACTGTGTCCATGTCAGAATGAGGGGTCCACGCAGAGTTCGGGAGCAGAGTGACATGCCCCACAGAAACTGCTACTACAGAAAGGGACATGGCAGACCTACACTAAGGTAGAAAGGCTGCCTTCATCTCCTAACAGAGGTCCAACCCATCCCCTAATCCTGATCCATGAACAGGCCTCTTCCCACAGAGGTCCAACCGTCCCCCAATCCTGCTCCATGAGCAGGCCTCTTCCCACAGAGGTCCAACCAACCGTCCCCCAATCCTGCTCCATGAGCAGGCCTCTTCCCACAGAGGTCCAACCGTCCCCCAATCCTGCTCGATGAACAGGCCTGTTCCCACAGAGGTCCAACTATCCCCCAATCCTGCTCCATGAACAGGCCTCTCCCCACAGAGGTCCAACCATCTCCTAATTCTGCTCCATGAACAGGCCTCTCCCCACAGAGGTCCAACCATCCCCCAATCCTGCTCCATGAGCAGGCCTCTTCCCACAGAGGTCCAACCATCCCCCAATCCTGCTCCATGAGCAGGCCTCTTCCCACAGAGGTCCAAGCACCTCCTAATCCTGCTCCATGAACAGGCCTCTTCCCACAGAGGTCCAAGCACCCCCTAATCCTGCTCCATGAACAGGCCTCTTCCCACAGAGGTCCAACCGTCCCCCAAACCTGCTCCATGAGCAGTCCTCTTCCCACAGAGGTCCAAGCACCTCCTAATCCTGCTCCATGAACAGGCCTCTTCCCACAGAGGTCCAAGCACCCCCCAATCCTGCTCCATAAACAGGCCTCTACCCACAGAGGTCCAACCATCCCCCAATCCTGCTCCATGAACAGGCCTCTTCCCACAGTGGTCCAACCATCCCCCAATCCTGCTCCATGAGCAGACCTCTTCCCACAGAGGTCCAAGCACCCCCTAATCCTGCTCCATGAACAGGCCTCTTCCCACAGAGGTCCAACCATCCCCCAATCCTGCTCCAGGAGCAGGCCTCCTCCCACAGAGGTCCAACCGCCCCCCAATCCTGCTCCATAAATAGGCCTCTCCCCACAGAGGTCCAACCATCCCCCAATCCTGCTCCATGAGCAGGCCTGTTCCCACAGAGGTCCATGCACCCCCTAATCCTGCTTCATGAACAGGCCTCTTCCCACAGAGGTCCAACCATACCCCAATCAATTGATCCCATAAACAGGCCTCTTCCCACAGAGGTCCAACCCATCCCCTAATCCTGCTCCATGAACAGGCCTCTTCCCACAGAGGTCCAACCCATCCCCTAATCCTGCTCCATGAACAGGCCTCTTCCCACAGAGGTCCAACAATACCCCAGTCCTGCTCCATGAACAGGCCTCTCCCCACAGAGGTCCAACCCATCACCTAAACCTGCTTCATGAACAGGCATCTCCCCACAGAGGTCCAACCGTCCCCCAATACTGCTCCATGAATAGGCCTCTTCCCACAGAGATCCAACCATCCCCAATCCTGCTCCAGGAACAGGCCTCTCCCCACAGAGGTCCAACCATCTCCTAATCCTGCTCCATGAACAGTCCTCTTCCCACAGAGGTCCAACTGTCCCCCAATCCTGATCCCGTAAACAGGCCTCTTCCCACAGAGGTCCAACCCATCCCCTAATCCTGCTCCATGAACAGGCCTCTTCCCACAGAGGTCCAACAATACCCCAGTCCTGCTCCATGAACAGGCCTCTCCCCACAGAGGTCCAACCCATCCCCTAATCCTGCTCCATGAACAGGCCTCTCCCCACAGAGGTCCAACCGTCCCCCATTCCTGCTCCATGAACAGGCCTCTTCCCACAGAGGTCCAACCATCCCCAATCCTGCTCCATGAACAGGCCTCCCCCCACAGAGGTCCAACCCATCCCCTAATCCTGCTCCATGAACAGGCCTCTCCCCACAGAGGTCCAACTGTCCCCCAATTCTGCTCCATGAACAGGCCTCCTCCCACAGAGGTCCAACCGTCCCCCAATCCTGATCCCGTAAACAGGCCTCTTCCCACAGAGTCCAACCATCCCCTAATCCTGTTCCATGAACAGGCCTCTTCCCACAGAGGTCCAACCGTCCCCCAATCCTGCTCCATGAGCAGGCCTCTTCCCACAGAGGTCCAACCAACCGTCCCCCAATCCTGCTCCATGAGCAGGCCTCTTCCCACAGAGGTCCAACCGTCCCCCAATCCTGCTCCATGAACAGGCCTCTTCCCACAGAGGTTCAACTATCCCCCAATCCTGCTCCAGGAACAGGCCTCTCCCCACAGAGGTCCAACCATCTCCTAATCATGCTCCATGAACAGGCCTCTCCCCACAGAGGTCCAACCATCCCCCAATCCTGCTCCATGAGCAGGCCTCTTCTCACAGAGGTCCAACCATCTCCTAATCCTGCTCCATGAACAGGCCTCTCCCCACAGAGGTCCAACCGTCCCCCAATCCTGCTCCATGAGCCGGCCTCTTCCCACAGAGGTCCAAGCACCCTCTAATCCTGCTCCATGAACAGGCCGCTTCCCGCAGAGGTCCAACCGTCCCCCAATCCTGCTCCATGAGCAGGCCTCTTCCCACATAGGTCCAACCGTCCCCCAATCCTGCTCCATGAACAGGCCTCTTCCCACAGAGGTCAAACCATCCCCCAATCCTGCTCCATGAACAGGCCTCTTCCCACAGAGGTCCAACCATCCCCCAATCCTGCTCCATGAGCAGGCCTCTTCCCACAGAGGTCCAAGCACCCCCTAATCCTGCTTCATGAGCAGGCCTCTTCCCACAGAGGTCCAAGCACCCCATAATCCTGCTCCATGAACAGGCCTCTTCCCACAGCGGTCCAACCGTCCCCCAATCCTGCTCCATGAGCAGGCCTCTTCCCACAGAGGTCCAACTGTCCCCCAATCCTGCTCCTTGAACAGGCCTCTTCCCACAGAGGTCCAACCTTCCCCCAATCCTGCTCCATGAGCAGGCCTCTTCCCACGGAGGTCCAACCGTCCCCCAATCCTGATCCCGTAAACAGTTCTCTTCCCACAGAGTCCAACCATCCCCTAATCCTGTTCCATGAACAGGCCTCTTCCCACAGAGGTCCAACCGTCCCCCAATCCTGATCCCGTAAACAGGCCTCTTCCCACAGAGGTCCAACCATCCCCAATCCTGCTCCATGAACAGGCCTCTACCCACAGAGGTCCAACCGTCCCCCAATCCTGATCCCGTAAACAGTTCTCTTCCCACAGAGTCCAACCATCCCCTAATCCTGTTCCATGAACAGGCCTCTTCCCACAGAGGTCCAACCGTCCCCCAATCCTGCTCCATGAGCAGGCCTCTTCCCACAGAGGTCCAACCAACCGTCCCCCAATCCTGCTCCATGAGCAGGCCTCTTCCCACAGAGGTCCAACCGTCCCCCAATCCTGCTCCATGAACAGGCCTCTTCCCACAGAGGTTCAACTATCCCCCAATCCTGCTCCAGGAACAGGCCTCTCCCCACAGAGGTCCAACCATCTCCTAATCATGCTCCATGAACAGGCCTCTCCCCACAGAGGTCCAACCATCCCCCAATCCTGCTCCATGAGCAGGCCTCTTCTCACAGAGGTCCAACCATCTCCTAATCCTGCTCCATGAACAGGCCTCTCCCCACAGAGGTCCAACCGTCCCCCAATCCTGCTCCATGAGCCGGCCTCTTCCCACAGAGGTCCAAGCACCCTCTAATCCTGCTCCATGAACAGGCCGCTTCCCGCAGAGGTCCAACCGTCCCCCAATCCTGCTCCATGAGCAGGCCTCTTCCCACATAGGTCCAACCGTCCCCCAATCCTGCTCCATGAACAGGCCTCTTCCCACAGAGGTCCAACCATCCCCCAATCCTGCTCCATGAGCAGGCCTCTTCCCACAGAGGTCCAAGCACCCCCTAATCCTGCTTCATGAGCAGGCCTCTTCCCACAGAGGTCCAAGCACCCCATAATCCTGCTCCATGAACAGGCCTCTTCCCACAGCGGTCCAACCGTCCCCCAATCCTGCTCCATGAGCAGGCCTCTTCCCACAGAGGTCCAACTGTCCCCCAATCCTGCTCCATGAACAGGCCTCTTCCCACAGAGGTCCAACCTTCCCCCAATCCTGCTCCATGAGCAGGCCTCTTCCCACGGAGGTCCAACCATCTCCTAATCCTGCTCCATGAACAGGCCTCTTCCCACAGAGGTTCAACCGTCCCTCAATCCTGATCCCGTAAACAGGCCTCTTCCCACAGAGGTCCAACCAATCCCCTAATCCTGCTCCATGAACAGGCCTCTTCCCACAGAGGTCCAACAATACCCCAGTCCTGCTCCATGAACAGGCCTCTCCCCAAAGAGGTCCAACCCATCACATAATCCTGCTCCATGAACATGCCTCTCCCCACAGAGGTCCAACCGTCCCCCAATCCTGCTCCATGAATAGGCCTCTTCCCACAGAGGTCCAACCATCCCCAATCCTGCTCCATGAACAGGCCTCTCCCCACAGAGGTCCAACCATCTCCTAATCCTGCTCCATGAACAGTCCTCTTCCCACAGAGGTCCAACCATCCCCCAATCCTGATCCCGTAAACAGGCCTCTTCCCACAGAGGTCCAACCCATCCCCTAATCCTGCTCCATGAACAGGCCTCTTCCCACAGAGGTCCAAGAATACCCCAGTCCTGCTCCATGAACAGGCCTCTCCCCACAGAGGTCCAACCCATCCCCCAATCCTGCTCCATGAACAGGCCTCTCCCCACAGAGGTCCAACCATCCCCCAATCCTGCTCCATGAACAGGCCTCTTCCCACAGAGGTCCAACCATCCCCAATCCTGCTCCATGAACAGGCCCCTCCCCACAGAGGTCCAACCCATCACCTAATCCTGCTCCATGAACAGGCCTCTCCCCACAGAGGTCCAACCGTCCGCCAATCCTGCTCCATGAACAGGCCTCTTCCCACAGAGGTCCAACCATCCCCAATCATGCTCCATGAACAGGCCTCTCCCCACAGAGGTCCAACCATCTCCTAATCCTGCTCCATGAACAGTCCTCTTCCCACAGAGGTCCAACCGTCCCCCAATCCTGATCCCGTAAACAGGCCTCTTCCCACAGAGGTCCAACCATCCCCAATCCTGCTCCATGAACAGGCCTCTCCCCACAGAGGTCCAACCATCTCCTAATCCTGCTCCATGAACAGTCCTCTTCCCACAGAGGTCCAACCATCCCCCAATCCTGCTCCATGAACAGGCCTCTTCCCACAGAGGTCCAAGAATACCCCAGTCCTGCTCCATGAACAGGCCTCTCCCCACAGAGGTCCAACCCATCCCCCAATCCTGCTCCATGAACAGGCCTCTCCCCACAGAGGTCCAACCGTCCCTCAATCCTGCTCCATGAACAGGCCTCTTCCCACAGAGGTCCAACCATCCCCAATCCTGCTCCATGAACAGGGCCCTCCCCACAGAGGTCCAACCCATCACCTAATCCTGCTCCATGAACAGGCCTCTCCCCACAGAGGTCCAACCGTCCGCCAATCCTGCTCCATGAATAGGCCTCTTCCCACAGAGGTCCAACCATCCCCAATCCTGCTCCATGAACAGGCCTCTCCCCACAGAGGTCCAACCATCTCCTAATCCTGCTCCATGAACAGTCCTCTTCCCACAGAGGTCCAACCGTCCCCCAATCCTGATCCCGTAAACAGGCCTCTTCCCACAGAGGTCCAACCCATCCCCTAATCCTGCTCCATGAACAGGCCTCTTCCCACAGAGGTCCAACAATACCCCATTCCTGCTCCATGAACAGGCCTCTCCCCACAGAGGTCCAACCGTCCCCCAATTCTGCTCCAAGAACAGGCCTCCTCCCACAGAGGTCCAATCCATCCCCTAATCCTGCTCCATGAACAGGCCTCTTCCTACAGAGGTCCAACCGTCCCCCAATCCTGATCCCGCAAACAGGCCTCTTCCCACAGAGGTCCAACCATTTCCTATTCC
The DNA here is from genome assembly GCF_040938575.1 of Ambystoma mexicanum. Taxonomy (NCBI): domain Eukaryota; kingdom Metazoa; phylum Chordata; class Amphibia; order Caudata; family Ambystomatidae; genus Ambystoma; species Ambystoma mexicanum. The sequence goes on along the minus strand of NC_090931.1, from coordinate 17,379,996 downwards.
TGCTCCATAAACAGGCCTCTACCCACAGAGGTCCAACCGTCCCCCAATCCTGATCCCGTAAACAGGCCTCTTTCCACAGAGGTCCAACCATCCCCCAATCCTGATCCCGTAAACAGTCCTCTTCCCACAGATGTCCAACCATCTCCTAATCCTGTTCCATGAACAGGCCTCTTCCCACAGAGGTCCAACCGTCCCCCAATCCTGCTCCATGAGCAGGCCTCTTCCCACAGAGGTCCAACCAACCGTCCCCCAATCCTGCTCCATGAGCAGGCCTCTTCCCACAGAGGTCCAACCGTCCCCCAATCCTGCTCCATGAACAGGCCTCTCCCCACAGAGGTCCAACCATCCCCCAATCCTGCTCCATGAGCCGGCCTCTTCCCACAGAGGTCCAAGCACCCCCTAATCCTGCTCCATGAACAGGCATCTTCCCGCAGAGGTCCAACCATCCCCCAATCCTCCTCCATGAGCAGGCCTCTTCCCACATAGGTCCAACCGTCCCCCAATCCTGCTCCATGAACAGGCCTCTTCCCACAGAGGTCCAACCATCCCCCAATCCTGCTCCATGAACAGGCCTCTTCCCACAGAGGTCCAACCATCCCCCAATCCTGCTCCATGAGCAGGCCTCTTCCTACAGAGGTCCAAGCACCCCCCAATCCTGCTCCATGAGCAGGCCTCTTCCCACAGAGGTCCAAGCACCCCCAATCCTGCTCCATGAACAGGCCTCTTCCCACAGAGGTCCAACCGTCCCCCAATCCTGCTCCATGAACAGGCCTCTTCCCACAGAGGTCCAACCATCCCCCAATCCTGCTCCATGAGCAGGCCTCTTCCCACAGAGGTCCAAGCACCCCCTAATCCTGCTGAATGAGCAGGCCTCTTCCCACAGAGGTCCAACCATCCCCCAATCCTGCTCCATGAACAGGCCTCTTCCCACAGAGGTCCAACCATCCCCCAATCCTGCTCCATGAACAGGCCTCTTCCCACAGAGGTCCAACCGTCCCCCAATCCTGCTCCATGAGCAGGCCTCTTCCCACAGAGGTCCAACCGTCCCCCAATCCTGCTCCATAAACAGGCCTCTTCCCACAGAGGTCCAACCATCCCCCAATCCTGCTCCATGAACAGGCCTCTTCTCACAGAGGTCCAACCATCCCCCAATCCTGTTCCATGAGCAGGCCTCTTCCCACAGAGGTCCAAGCACCCCCTAATCCTGCTCCAAAAACAGGCCTCTTCCCACAGAGGTCCAACCGTCCCCCAATCCTGCTCCATGAGCAGGCCTCTTCCCACAGAGGTCCAACCATCCCCCAATCCTGCTCCATAAACAGGCCTCTTCCCACAGAGGTCCAACCATCCCCCAATCCTGCTCCATGAGCAGGCCTCTTCCCACAGAGGTCCAAGCACCCCCTAATCCTGCTCCAAAAACAGGCCTCTTCCCACAGAGGTCCAACCGTCCCCCAATCCTGCTCCATGAGCAGGCCTCTTCCCACAGAGGTCCAAGCACCCCCTAATCCTGCTCCATGAACAGGCCTCTTCCCACAGAGGTCCAACCATACCCCAATCCTGATCCCGTAAAGAGGCCTCTTCCTACAGAGGTCCAACCCATCCCCTAATCCTGCTCCATGAACAGGCCTCTTCCCACAGAGGTCCAACAATACCCCAATCCTGCTCCATGAACAGGCCTCTCCCCAAAGAGGTCCAACCCATCCCCTAATCCTGCTCCATGAACAGGCCTCTCCCCACAGAGGTCAACCGTCCCCCAATCCTGCTCCATGAACAGGCCTCTTTCCACAGAGGTCCAACCATCCCCAATCCTGCTCCATGAACAGGCCTCTTCTCACAGAGGTCCAATCCATCCCCTAATCCTGCTCCATGAACAGGCCTCTTCCCACAGAGGTCCAACCGTCCCCCAATCCTGATCCCGTAAACAGGCCTCTTCCCACAGAGGTCCAACCATCTCCTAATCCTGCTCCAAGAACAGGCCTCTTCCCACAGAGGTCCAACCGTCCCCCAATCCTGCTCCATGAGCAGGCCTCTTCCCACAGAGGTCCAACCATCCCCCAATCCTGCTCCATGAACAGGCCTCTTCCCACAGATGTCCAACCATCCCCCAATCCTGCTCCATGAGCAGGCCTCTTCCCACAGAGGTCCAAGCACCCCCTAATCCTGCTCCATGAGCAGGCCTCTTCCCACAGAGGTCCAAGCACCCCCTAATCCTGTTCCATGAACAGGCCTCTTCCCACAGAGGTCCAACCGTCCCCCAATCCTGCTCCATGAGCAGGCCTCTTCCCACAGAGGTCCAACCGTCCCCCAATCCTGCTCCATAAACAGGCCTCTTCCCACAGAGGTCCAACCATCCCCCAATCCTGCTCCATGAACAGGCCTCTTCCCACAGAGGTCCAACCATCCACCAATTCTGTTCCATGAGCAGGCCTCTTCCCACAGAGGTCCAAGCACCCCCTAATCCTGCTCCAAGAACAGGCCTCTTCCCACAGAGGTCCAACCGTCCCCCAATCCTGCTCCATGAGCACGCCTCTTCCCACAGAGGTCCAACCATCCCCCAATCCTGCTCCATAAACAGGCCTCTTCCCACAGAGGTCCAACCATCCCCCAATCCTGCTCCATGAGCAGGCCTCTTCCCACAGAGGTCCAAGCACCCCCTAATCCTGCTCCATGAACAGGCCTCTTCCCACAGAGGTCCAACCATACCCCAATCCTGATCCCGTAAAGAGGCCTCTTCCTACAGAGGTCCAACCCATCCCCTAATCCTGCTCCATGAACAGGCCTCTTCCCACAGAGGTCCAACAATACCCCAATCCTGCTCCATGAACAAGCCTCTCCCCAAAGAGGTCCAACCTATCCCCTAATCCTGCTCCATGAACAGGCCTCTCCCCACAGAGGTCCAACCGTCCCCCAATCCTGCTCCATGAACAGGCCTCTTTCCACAGAGGTCCAACCGTCCCCCAATCCTGATCCTGTAAACAGGCCTCTTCCCACAGAGGTCCAACCATCTCCTAATCCTGCTCCAAGAACAGGCCTCTTCCCACAGAGGTCCAACCGTCCCCCAATCCTGCTCCATGAGCAGGCCTCTTCCCACAGAGGTCCAACCATCCCCCAATCCGGCTCCATAAACAGGCCTCTTCCCACAGATGTCCAACCATCCCCCAATCCTGCTCCATGAGCAGGCCTCTTCCCACAGAGGTCCAAGCACCCCCTAATCCTGCTCCATGAACAGGCTTCTTCCCACAGAGGTCCAACCGTACCCCAATCCTGATCCCGTAAACAGGCCTCTTCCTACAGAGGTCCAACCCATCCCCTAATCCTGCTCCATGAACAGGCCTCTTCCCACAGAGGTCCAACAATTCCCCAATCCTGCTTCATGAACAGGCCTCTCCCCAAAGAGGTCCAACCCATCCCCTAATCCTGCTCCATGAACAGGCCTCTCCCCACAGAGGTCCAACCGTCCCCCAATCCTGCTCCATGAACAGGCCTCTTTCCACAGAGGTCCAACCATCCCTAATCCTGCTCCATGAACAGGCCTCTCCCCACAGAAGTCCAACCCACCCCCTAATCCTGCTCCATGAACAGGCATCTCCCCACAGAGGTCCATCTGTCCCACAATTCTGCTCCATGAACAGGCCTCCTCCCACAGAGGTCCAATCATCCCCTAATCCTGCTCCATGAACAGGCCTCTTCCCACAGAGGTCCAACCGTCCCCCAATCCTGATCCCGTAAACAGGCCTCTTCCCACAGAGGTGCAACCATCTCCTAATCCTGCTCCACGAACAGGCCTCTACCCACAGAGGTCCAACCATCCCCCAATCCTGATCCCGTAAACAGTCCTCTTCACACAGATGTCCAACCATCTCCTAATCCTGTTCCATGAACAGGCCTCTCCCCAGAGAGGTCCAACCCATCCCCTAATCCTGCTCCATGAAGAGGCCTCTTCCCACAGAGGTCCAACCGCCCTCCAATCCCGATCCCGTAAACAGGCCTCTTCCCACAGAGGTCCAACCGTACCCCAATCCTGATCCCGTAAACACGCCTCTTCCCACAGAGGTCCAACCATCCCCCAATCCTGATCCCGTAAACAGGCCTCTCCCCACAGAGGTCCAACCATCCTCTAATCCTATTCCCATGAACACGACCCCCACCCCCCACAGAGGCCTAACCATCCGCCAATCCTATTCCCATAAACAAGCCCTTGTAAAGAGGTTTAACAACCCCCTAATCCTGTTCTCATAATCAGGCCTCTTCACACAGAGGTTCAACCATCCCCTAATCCGGTACCCATAAACAGGACCCCCAGAGAGGTCCAACCATCCCCTTTTCCTGTTCACATACGCAGGCCTCTCCCCACAGAGGTCCAACCATTGTTGGGGGGGCTGCTCCGGGTCTCCGGGCAGCCCCATGCTCATGTCGGGAGCACCCGACGGGCTTGGTCGTGGCGGCGATCACGCCGCAGATGTATGGGTGGGGGTCACCCCACCCGCTCCGAATCACCGGAGAGTCCCATGTGGCCGGGGACACCCAGCACACAGCGGCCCCGGCTCTGGTGGCACCCAGGCCGGGGTCGCACCAATAGCCATGGTCACATGGCCCAGGGATCACCCTGGGACGGCGTTGCCCAGCAGGGGCACCGTCCTCACGCTGGGCCCCATCCCCGGGCCTACAGCATGCGGTGTGGCGCCATCATGGTGCAGAACAAAGAACGACACCGGAGTCAGTTTGGTCTGGACTGACGAGCCGGAAGCGGCTCATAGCATTTATTAGGTTGGTCACGAGGCACTGCCACGTGACCCATTACTCCAACATGGGAGCTACCAAGCTCCCAGGAGGGGTGCCATGCAACTCCTAATCCTGTTCCATGAACATGCCTCTCCCCACAGAGGTCCAAGCACCTCCTAATCCTGTTACCATAAACAAACCCTTGTAAAGAGGACCAACCACCTCCTAATTCCCCTATATTCTCCTAGATCGTCAACCAATCTTCCAAATAGACCCCAATCTACATATGTTTTTATTTTATTTGGCTATGTGCTTCACATACAACTTTCACCTTTTTTAATATTTAACAATAAAGATTACAGCAGAAAAATATATTAAAACAAAGAGAGGAATTACAACACTACATCAATCACATAAATATTTAAAATACATTGAATAATATTTCCAGTAAAGTTTCCGAAAATTGATTATGGACTTCTATTAATTTAACATTTTCCCTTAACAATAATTAGTACCGGGCGCGGCGCAAAACAAATATAAAGCCTCTTACCCATTGAAAGATTTGTGAGCCTTAACTTCTGGTAATCCCGCTCACGTCACACTGCATCCCTCGCACCAGTCTTCGCCTTTCTTCTGTGTTTCTTCAGCCCGCCATGTCAAGGGAAAAGGTACTAAAGGTTATTTCTTCTCCCTTTCCATGACATCCATTTTTTTTGTTCACCTTTTTTTACATGTGAGTCAATGACTGCCATGCAAGGGGAGAAGGGACTCGGTAGTTACACGGAGAGGCAGGTGAGTACACCCAGGGGCAGGTAGTTCCACAGAGAGGCAGGTGAGTACTCCAAGAGGCAGATGTTCCACAGAGAGGCAGTTAAGTACACCAGGAGGCAGGTGGGTCAACAGAGAGGCAGGTGAGTACTCGAAAAGGCAGATGTTCCATGGAGAGGCAGGTGAGTACACCTAGAGGCAGGTGGTTCCACAGAGAGGCAGGTGTGTATTCCAAGAGGCTAATGTTTCACAGAGAGGCAGGTGTCAGAACTTGCCCTGCCCTTCCCCCGCTCCTCACCTGAACCTTCTGATTTGCTGTTCTTGGAAGAGGATGATGGCTTCTTCTGGGATCTTGACTCCTCCCTTGGTGTCTTATTCTTTGATTTCCTATCGTGTAGATAAGGTCTGGCTCCCTCAGAGGCCACCTTGACAGGGATTGGTATCTGAGGGGAACTCCGGGGAGCCAAACCCCAAAGTCCAGGGAAAAAGCCGGATGGCGCCAAAAAACCCTGATGCGGTGTCTTTCTGTGGTAAGGTCCGGGTTATCAAGGGAATGCACAAAATGGGATAATAAGTATGTCCGGGGTCTTGACTTGGACAAGAAGATGTGCTCCGGGGTGCAGGTCTTGAAGATACCGAAGGATCTGGTGAGTATGACTTCAGCGTAATTCCAGGAAGGGGTTCTGGATACTAGAATGAAGCGGCCGACGTCAGCCACGGTGTGAAAGAAGGGTGAGCACACATAGAATGAAGGAGAGACGGTCTGGAGTACCGTGGAAGGAAAGGTAAGAAGTACAACAAAATACAAAGTAATAAATTAGGAACCCACTTACCGGATATAGATAGATCCCACGAAGGAAACCAGTAGGGAGCACAGAGAGCCGTAGGAGAAGGCGGAACCGGAGATGCAGAACCGAAAGCTAGAAATGGCATAGGTGCCGGAAAGAAAAACAAAAGAGGGGATGAAAGCAGCGAGCGAGCGCTGACAAGAAAAGGAAGCAGAAAACATCAGAGGAAGCCCGGCGGAGTTGCCAGACTGAGATGAGCTAAAGAGGGTTATTAAGAAACCCTTTAGAAAGGCAAAGGAGGGCTGCTAAGCGTGGTTAGTTGTGGAGCACCGAGTATCAGTAAGCAGATACAACGTACCTGTTGGTGGGCGGGGCTTAATAATATACCCACGGCAGCCATGTTAGGTGAGGACTAGACCGCCTGATTAGGAACTCTAAACCGCAGTGGGTTTCCAAGCATGCCATGGTTTCCAGGGTCTCCATGGTCGAATCCTGACAGTATAACACCTTCCACTCCGGAGACCACCCGGCTTTACAGGGTGCCGCACGTGAAAGCGCCTCAACAACTTAGGAGCGTGAATGTGGTGTCTGGGTTCCCATGTTCTTTCTTCCGCTGAATATCCTTTCCAGTGGACCAAGTACTGGACTCTGCCTCTACGATAACGAGAATCCACCAAATACTCGACCTCATACTCCTGTGGATCCTGTCTAGTGGGGGTCTTCATCCTCTGCGTCCTCCGTTGATATGGATCTTCCTTACATTCCTTGAGCAATGAGGTATGGAACACCGGGTGTACCCGTTGAAGACTCTTGGGTAAGCGTAGTTTAAAAGCCACAGGGTTCACTCGAGCTATGATGGGAAATGGACCCAAATATCGGGGGGCAAACTTGCCAATATGAATCCAACGAGGCAGGAATTTAGTGGATAGCCAGACCAATTGTACTGGGTTCCATTCAGGATTAGCTAGCCTACTCTGATCGGCCCACCTCTTGTGGGTCTGTTGGCTAACCTCTAATGCCCTCTTTGCCATATTGTGGACCTCTTTGAGTTCAGTTAGCATGTCCTCAATGGCTGGAGTTCTCGTGGATTGTATCCCAGTCCATGGCATTTGCTGGGGATGGTATCCATAGGTGCAATAGAATGGACTCATTTCGATGGAAGTGTGATGGGAGTTGTTATAAGAGATCTCGGCTTGAGAGAGGAAAGAAGAACACCTTTCCTGTTTGTTGCTGCAAAAGCATCTCAGATATTGTTCGAGCGTCGCATTGAGTCTTTCGGTTTGTCCGTTACTTTGTGGGTGGTAACCGGAAGAAAGAGCTCTGTGAATTCCTAGTCGTTGACATAAAGCGGCCCAAAACCTTGAAGTGAATTGAGACCCTCTGTCGGAGATGATCGTTTGAGGTAGTCCGTGGAGACGTACCACATCTCTGAGAAAAATGGAGTCAGTTTCAGGAGCTGGAGGTAGTTGGGATAAAGCAGAAAAATGTGCCATCTTGCTGTAGGAGTCTATTGTGACCATGATGGCAGTCATATTCCCAGAACTAGTCAGGTCTACAATAAAATCCATGGATATGTGCTCCCATGGATGACCGGGTAACTGGGGTTGTTGAATCATACCGAGGGGTTTGCCTGTTCTGTATTTGTTTGCTGCACATACAGGACATGAGGACACATATTTGTCAACATCCTTGCATAAGTCGGGCCACCAAAACCGCCGACTGATCAGATCATAGGTCTTCTTTATACCCGGGTGTCCGGAGAGGGGTAAGTCATGACACCATGACAAGACCTGATCCTGAAGTTTCCCAGAAGGAAGGGACAGAGCTGTATCATGATAGTAAAGGTCTTCGCACCCTTGGGTTGCAGTAACGGGGAAGCTGGGTTGTTGAGCATACAAGGTTATGAGTTCATGAAGAAAAGGTGACACATTAGCTATCACCTTTAGTTCTGGAAACAAGAGATCATGTTCTTGGTAAAAACATGCCTCATCTCCTTGACTGTGAGAGAGTGCATTGGCCATCTTATTTTCTGATCCAGGTATGTATGTTATTTGGAAGTCAAATTGGGAGAAAAAGTAAGCCCATCTGGCATGTCGGGCATTAGAACACTCCATTTGTTGTAACACTTGTAGATTTCGATGATCCGTTCGGATAAGGAAACAGTGTGCTGCCCCCTGAAGATGATGTTGCCATTCCTGACAGGCTAGTTTAATGGCTAGGAGTTCTCTTTCCAGGACAGAGTAGTTATACTCACTCTTAGGGCCTCATTACGACTCAGGCGGTAAGGGGTTTACGCCGGCGTAAACAGCGCCGACCCTTACCGCCTGAGTACGAGGTCCCTTAGCGCCATGGAGGTTTTAACACCTGCTTTTAGCAGGTGTTAAAATCCATGGCGCTAAGGGACCATGGAGTTAATTACGCCACCGTAATTTACGGTGGCGTAATTAACGCCTTCCCCACTCCCATTATGCCCTATGGGGCAAAAATGGGAATGGGGAAGGGTAAATGGGGATTGGGGACTTACCGCCCCCCCAACCTCGGAATGGGGCGGTAAGTCCGCCAACCACCATGGCGTAAACGTAGTTTACGCCATGGTGGTAAAGTCACGGCCCAGGCGGTAACTTACCGCCTGGGTCGTAATGAGGCCCTTAGTCAGAGTCTTAGAAAAATATGCAACGGCGTGGTTTAGTCCTTCATCTGCTTCTTGTAATAGAACTGCGCCAACAGCTCCTCCAGAAGCGTCCGTCTCAAGTAGAAAGGGTTTATCTTGATTTGGTTGTATCAATATCGGTGCAGAGGTAAATAATTTCTTGAGATGAGAAAAAGATTCTCTTTGTTCTTGGCCGAATTGAAACTTGATTCCTTTCTTGAGTAATACTGTAATGGGTAGCATTAGATTTGAAAAGTTGGGAATGAATTGGGGATAAAAATTTGCCAAACCCAAAAATCTTTGTATGTCCTTGATACACCTCGGTTCCTTCCATTCCAGGATAGCCTTAATCTTACTGGGGTCCATCTCTATACCATCCTTTCAGAGGATAAACCCCAAATAAGAGACTGATGTGACTTCGAACTGGCATTTTTCTGGCTTTACTAGGAGTTGGTTGGTTTGGAGACGGCGTAGAACCTTCTTTACCAGAGTGCGATGATCCTGAAGTTCTCGTGAAAATATCAGACTATTGTCCAGGTAGATGACTACTGAAATAAACAACATGTCAGAGAATACCTTGTCGATGAATCTTTGGAACATAGTTGGGGGCATTTACTAGACCAAACGGCATCACCTTATATTCAAATAACCCAAACGGGGTTCTAAATGCGGTCTTCCATTCATCCCTGCTTCTTATTCTCAGGAGATGGTACGCTCCTCAGAGGTCTAGTTTGGTGAAATACCTTGCCCCCTTTACAGATTCCAAAATGTCTCTTATCAATGACATGGGGTAGCGGTCTCTCGTGGTGATTTGATTGAGACCTCTGTAGTCAATACAAGGTCGCAATTCCGACGAATCCTTTTTTGGAATGAAAAACTATGAGGCCCCCCGGAAGACCTTGATTCTTGGATGAGTCAGTTCTGTGGATTTGCATCTAAGTATTGCCTTAGAGCCTGCCTCTCAGAAAGCGATAAAGGGTACATTCTTCCAAAAGGAACATCCAACCCTGGGAGGGTTTCGATAGCGCAGTCTTCCGTTCTATGTGGAGGTAAAAGTCTGGGTGTGGTGTCCTTAAATACCTCTGCATATTCCTGGTATTGAAGAGGAAGTGAGGATACTATATTGAGTGTGGATGATCTGTTCCCAACAATCTCTTCCTTTCTCTGAGGAGTGGTCATGCAATGGTTCTTGCAAAAGGAAGATTCAAACTTACTTGGTTGGAGGCCCAATCTATGTTGGGGTTATGCTTGCTCAGCCATGGTATTCCGAGCACTAGAGGAAAATGTGCTGCTCAGATTAAATCAAATACTACCAATTATTGGTGTTCGCTTATAGCCATCTGTAAGGGTAAGGACTCCATACCTATGGGTCCCGAGGACAATGGGGTTCCATCCACCTCTTCAACAGGAATCGGCCTTTCCTTATGTTGTACAGGTACTTGATTCCCTCTGGCCCAATTGATGTCCATGAAGTTGCCGGCCGCCCCACAGTCCAATATGGCTAATACCTCCATGGATTTAGTACCTGTAGTCCACAATTTGACATGAAAAACCATCAGACTGTTATCCTCCTTTACTTCGATGGGTCTTGTGAGATAGCAAGGTTGGTAGACCAATTCCCCGACACCTCCTTTGCATAGGACCGGCGGCTGTAGTTTTCCTTCCGTCGTGGAGGTACCTCTGGACAGTCTCTGAGTAAGTGTTTGGAGGAGCCACAATACATACAGACACCTGACTCTCTGCGCCTCTTTCGTTCGGTAGGTGTTAAGGGTCCACAGGTGGCTCCTATCTGCATTGGGTCTTCCGTAGTTGGAGGTTCTCTACATGATGAGGGAGCAGGATTAGGAGATGAAAAGAATAATCGGGGTCTTCGTCTTTCCTGTCGGCGTTCAGATAGCCAGAATTCAATCTGTAAGGAGAGTGTCATAAGGTCTTGGAAGGAGGGAGGTCGTGCTACTCGAGCCAGTTCGTCCTTTATATCGTCGTGGAGTCCTCTTCTAAAAATGGTTTGCTTTGCTGAATCCGGCCAGTCTGCCTTCGCTGCCAATCTCAGAAAGCGGGAGATATAAGTTTGTATGTCTGTGGTTCCTTGTTTGACGTCCAGAATAGCCTCCAGTGACTTGTGCAAGACTTCAGGACGGTCGAATCTCCCCTTGAACTGTTCCACAAATCTGTCGAAATCATTCAGTAATGGATCATTATTTGAGACCAGAGGGGTTGCCCAAGCTAGGGATTTACCTGTTAGGTTTGCAATAAGAAACCCCACCTTAGATCTGGCTGTCTCATAGGCATGGGGTCTAAAGGCAAAATGCACCTGGCAGGCGTCCAAAAAATCTTTAAGACCTCCTGGATAGACATCATATTTACCAAATGACAACTGTATGGGTGGTAAGTCACCCTGATCATCTCGGTGTAGCACTACTTGTTGACGAAGTGCAGCGTTTTAAGATTTGAGAGATTGCACCTCAATTGTGAGGCCCTGCAGGGCAGATACTAGTTCTTGGTATTGTTCTAGGGAAGCCATCTGCTTGGTCTGGCGTTGTATTCTGTCAGAACTTGTCCTGCCCTTCCCCTGCTCCTCACCTGAACCTTCTGATTTGCTGTCCTTGGAAGAGGTTGATGGCTTCTTCTGGGATCTTGACTCCTCCCTTGGTGTCTTATCCTTTGATTTCCTATCATGTAGATAAGGTCTGGCTCCCTCAGAGGCCACCTTGACAGGGATTGGAACCTGTCTTGGGGGAACTCCGGGGAGCCAAACCCTAAAGTCCAGGGAAAAAGCTGGATGGCGGCAAAAAACCCTGATGCAGTGTCTTTCTGTGGTAAGGTCCGGGTTATCAAGGGAATGCACACAAATGGGATAATAAGTATGTCCTGGGTCTTGACTTGGACAAGAAGATGTGCTCCGGGGTGCAGGTCTTGAAGATACCGAAGGATCTGGTGAGTATGACTGCAGCGTAATTCCAAGAACGGGTTCTGGATACTTGAATGAAGCGGCCGATGTCAGCCGCGAGGTGAAAGAAGGGTGAGCACACGTAGAATGAAGGAGAGACGGTCTGGAGTACCGCGGAAGGAAAGGTAAGAAGTACAACAAAATAGGAAGTAATAAATTAGGAACCCACTTACCAGATATGGATAGATCCCATGAAGGAAACCAGTAGGGAGCACAGAGAGCCGTAGGAGAAGGCGGAACCAGAGATGCGGAACCGAAAGCTAGAAATGGCATAGGTGCCGGAAAGGAAAACAAAAGAGAGGATGAAAGTAGTGAGCGAGCGCTGACAAGAAAAGGAAGCAGAAAACTTCTGAGAAAGCCCGGCGGAGTTGCCGGACTGAGATGAGCTAAAGAGGGTTATTAAGGAGGGCTGCTAAGCGTGGTTAGCTGCGGAGCGCCGAGTATCAGTAAGCAGATACAACGCACCGGTTGGTGGGCGGGGCTTAGTAATATACCCGCAGCGGCCATTTTAGGTGAGGACTAGACCGCCTGATTAGGAACTCTAAACCGCTGCGCGTTTCCAAGCATGCCAGAGTTGCTAGGGTCTCCATGGTCGAATCCTGACAACAGGTGAGTATACCCAGAGGCAGGTGGTTCCAGAGAGAGGCAAGTGAGTACACCCAGAGGCAGATGGTTCCACAGAGGGGCAGGTGAGTACTCCCAGAGGGAGATGTTCCACAGAGATTCAGGTGAGTACACCCGGGGGCAGGTGGTTGCACAGCGAGGCAGCTGAGTACTCCAAGAGGCAGATGTTCCAGAGAAAGGCAGGTGAGTACTCCCAGTGGTAGATTGTTCCACTGAGAGACAGATGAATACTCCAAGTGGCAGATGTTCTACAGAGAGGCATATGAGTACTCCCAGAGGTAGATGGTCACGCAGAGAGGCTGAGTGCTCTCAGAGCCAGAAAGTTCCAAGGAGAGGCAGGTGAGTACACCCATAGGTAGGTGGGTCCACAGAGAGGCAGGTGAGTACTTGAAGAGGCAGATGTTCCACAGAGAGGTAGGTGAGTACACCCAGAGGCAGGTTGTTCCACAGAGAGGCAGGCGAGTACTCTCAGAGCCAGATAGTTCTGAGGACAGACAGGTGAGTACTCCCACATCCAGATAGTTCCAAGGAGAGGCAGGTGAGTACTCCCAGCTCCAGATAGTTCCAAGGAGAGTCAGGTGAGTACTACCAGAAGCAGATGTTCCACAGAGAGGCAGGTGAGTACTTCCAGAGGCAGATGTTCTACAGACAGGCAGGTGAGTACTCCCAGGGCCGGATAGTTCCAAGGATAGGCAGGTGAGTACTCCCAGAGCCAGAGAGTTCCAAGGAGAGGTGGGTGAGTACTCCCAGAGCCAGACAGTTGCAAGTAGAGGCAGGTGAGTACATCCAGAGGCAGGTGGTTACACAGAGAGACAGGTGAATACACCCAGTGGCAGATGTTCCAGAAAGAAGCAGTTGAGCACTCCCAAAGCCAGATAGTTCCAAGGAGAGGCAGGTGGGTACTCCCAGAGTCAGATAGTTCCAAGGAGAGACAGGTGAGTACTTCCAGAGCCAGATAGTTCCAAGGAGAGGCAGGTGAATACTCCCAGGGGCAGTTGATTCACAGAGAGGCAGATGAGTACTCCCAGACCCAGATAGTTCAAAGGAAAGGGAGGTTAGGATTCCCAGAGGCAGATGTTCCACAGAGAGGCAGGTGAGTTCACCCAGAGGCAGTTGGTTCCACAGAGGGGCAGGTGAGTACTCCCAGAGGGAGATGTTTCTCAGAGAGTCAGGTGAGTACACCCGGGGGCAGGTGTTTCCACAGCGAGGCAGCTGAGTACTCCAAGAGGCAGATGTTCCAGAGAAAGGCAGGTGAGTACTGCCAGTGGTAGATTGTTCCACTGAGAGACAGATGAATACTCCAAGTGGCAGATGTTCCACAGAGAGGCATATGAGTACTCCCAGAGCTATACGGTTACGCAGAGAGGAAGCTGAGTGCTCTCAGAGCCAGAAAGTTCCAAGGAGAGGCAGGTAAGTACACCCATAGGTAGGTGGGTCCACAGAGAGGCAGGTGAGTACTCGAAGAGGCAGATGTTCTACAGAGAGGTAGGTGAGTACACCCAGAGGCAGGTTGCTCAACAGAGAGGCAGGTGAGTACTCTCAGAGCCAGATAGTTCCGAGGACAGACAGGTGAGTACTCCCAGATCCAGATAGTTCCAAGGAGAGGCAGGTGAGTACTCCCAGTGCCAGATCGTTCCAAGGAGAGTCAGTTGAGTACTACCAGAAGCATATGTTCCACAGAGAGGCAGGTGAGTACTTACAGAGGCAGATGTTCCACAGAGAGGCAGGTGAGTACTCCTAGAGGCAGATGTTCCACAGAAAGGCAGATGAGTACTCCCAGAGCTAGATATTTCCAAGGAGAGGCAGGTGGGTACTCCCAGAGCCAGATAGTTCCATATAGAGGCAGATGGGTACTCCTAGAGGCAGATGTTCCACAGAGAGGCAGGTGAGTACCCCTAGAGGCAGATGTTCCACGGAGAGGTGGATGAGTACTCCCAGAGCCAGAAATTTCCAAGCAGAGGCAGGTGAGTACTCCCAGTGCTAGAAAGTTCCAAGGAGAGGTAGGTTATTATTCCCAGTGGAAAATGTTCCACAGAGAGGCAGGTGAGTACTCCTAGAGGCAGATGTTCCACAGAGAGGCGGATGAGTACTCCCAGAGCCGAATATTCCTAGGGAGAGGCAGGTGAGTACTCCCAGAGCTGGATATTTCCAAAGAGAGTCGTGTGAGTACTCCCAGATTCAGATAGTTCCAAGGAGAGGCATGTGTGCACTCCCAGAGGCAGATAGCTCCAAGGAGAAGCAGGTGAGTATATACCTAGCGGTAGGTGGTTACACAGAGAGACAGGTGAGTACACCCAGAGGCAGGGGGTTACACAGAGAGGCAGGTGAGTACACCCTGAGGCAGGTGATTACACTGAGAGGCAGGTGAGTACACCCAGCGACAGGTGGTTACACACAGAGGCAGGTGAATACTCCTAGAGGCAGGTGGTTACATGGAGAGGCAGGTGAGTATTCCCAGAGGCAGCTGTTTACACAGAGAGGCAGGTGAGTACATCCAGTAGCAGGTGGTTGCACAGATAGGCTAGTGAGTACTCCCAGAGGCAGGTTGTTACACAGAGAGGCAAGTGAGTACACCCAGTAGCAGGTGGTTGCACAGATAGGCAGGTGAGTACTCCCAGAGGCAGGTTGTTACACAGAGAGGCAGGTGAGTACACTCAGTAGCCGGTGGTTACACAGAGAGACAGGTGAGTACACCCAGTAGCAGGTGGTTCCATAGAGAGGCAGGTGAGTACACCCAGTAGCAGGTGGTTACACAGAGAGGCAGGTGAGTACACCCAGAGGCTGGTTGTTACACAGAGAGGCAGGTGAGAACACCCAGAGGCAGGTTGTTACACAGAGAGGCAGGTGAGTACTCCCAGAGGCAGGTTGTTACATAGAGAGGCGGGCGAGTACACCCAGTAGCAGGTGGTTGCACAGATAGGCAGGTGAGTACTCCAGAGGCAGGTGGTTGCACAGATAGGCAGGTGAGTACTCCCAGAGGCAGGTTGTTACACAGAGAGGCGGGCGAGTACACCCAGTAGCAGGTGGTTGCACAGATAGGCAGGTGAGTACTCCAGAGGCAGGTTGTTACACAGATAGGCAGGTGAGTACTCCCAGAGGCAGGTGGTTGCACAGATAGGCAGGTGAGTACACCCAGAGGCAGGTTGTTACACAGATAGGCAGGTGAGTACTCCCAGAGGCAGGTGGTTACACAGATAGGCAGGTGAGTACTCCCAGAGGCAGGTTGTTACACAGATAGGAAGGTGAGTACTCCCAGAGTCAGGTTGTTACACAGAGAGGCAGGTGAGTACACCCAGAGGCAGGTGGTTGCACAGAGAGGCAGGTGCTTGCACAGATAGGCCTGTGAGTACTCCCAGAGGCAGGTTGTTACACAGAGAGGCGGGTGAGTACACCCACTAGCAGGTGGTTGCACAAATAGGCAGGTGAGTACTCCAGAGGCAGGTTGTTACACAGATAGGCAGGTGAGTACTCCCAGAGGCAGGTGGTTGCACAGATAGGCAGGTGCTTGCACAGATAGGCAGGTGAGTACTCCCAGAGGCAGGTTGTTACACAGAGAGACAGGTGAGTACACCCAAAGGCAGGTGGTTGCACAGATAGGCAGGTGCTTGCACAGATAGGCAGGTGAGTACTCCCAGAGGCAGGTTGTTACACAGAGAGGCGGGTGAGTACACCCACTAGCAGGTGGTTGCACAGATAGGCAGGTGAGTACTCCAGAGGCAGGTTGTTACACAGATAGGCAGGTGAGTACTCCCAGAGGCAGGTGGTTGCACAGATAGGCAGGTGAGTACACCCAGAGGCAGGTTGTTACACAGATAGGCAAGTGAGTACTCCCAGAGGCAGGTGGTTACACAGATAGGCAGGTGAGTACTCCCAGGGGCAGGTTGTTACACAGATAGGAAGGTGAGTATTCCCAGAGGCAGGTTGTTACACAGAGAGGAAGGTGAGTACACCCAGAGGCAGGTGGTTGCACAGATAGGCAGGTGAGTACTCCCAGAGGCAGGTTGTTACACAGAGAGGCAGGTGAGTACACCCAGTAGCAGGTGTTTCCACAGAGAGGCAGGTGAGTACTCCCAGAGGCAGGTTGTTACACAGAGAGGCAGTTGAGTACACCCAGAGGCAGGTGGTTCCAAAGAGAGGCAGGTGAGAACACCCAGAGGCAGGTTGTTACGCAGATAGGCAGGTGAGTACTCCCAGAGGCAGGTGGTTACACAGATAGGCAGGTGAGTACTCCCAGAGGCAGGTGGTTACACAGATAGGCAGGTGAGTACTCCCAGAGGCAGGTTGTTACACAGATAGGAAGGTGAGTACTCCCAGAGGCAGGTTGTTACACAGAGAGGCAGGTGAGTACACCCAGAGGCAGGTGGTTGCACAGATAGGCAGGTGCTTGCACAGATAGGCAGGTGAGTACTCCCAGAGGCAGGTTGTTACACAGAGAGGCAGGTGAGTACACCCAGAGGCAGGTTGTTACACAGATAGGCAGGTGAGTACTCCCAGAGGCAGGTGGTTACACAGATAGGCAGGTGAGTACTCCCAGAGGCAGGTTGTTACACGGATAGGAAGGTGAGTACTCCCAGAGGCAGGTTGTTACACGGATAGGAAGGTGAGTACTCCCAGAGGCAGGTGGTTACACAGATAGGCAGGTGAGTACTCCCTAATGCAGGTTGTTACACAGAGAGGCAGGTGAGTACACCCAGTAGCAGGTGGTTGCACAGATAGGCAGGTGAGTACTCCAGAGGCAGGTTGTTACACAGATAGGCAGGTGAGTACTCCCAGAGGCAGGTGGTTGCACAGATAGGCAGGTGAGTACACCCAGAGGCAGGTTGTTACACAGATAGGCAGGTGAGTACTCCCAGAGGCAGGTGGTTACACAGATAGGCAGGTGAGTACTCCCAGAGGCAGGTTGTTACACGGATAGGATGGTGAGTACTCCCAGAGGCAGGTTGTTACACAGAGAGGCAGGTGAGTATACCCAGAGGCAGGTGGTTGCACAGATAGGCAGGTGAGTACTCCCAGAGGCAGGTTGTTACACAGATAGGAAGGTGAGTACTCCCAGAGGCAGGTTGTTACACAGAGAGGCAGGTGAGTACACCCAGAGGCAGGTGGTTGCACAGATAGGCAGGTGAGTACTCCCAGAGGCAGGTTGTTACACAGAGAGGCAGGTGAGTACACCCAGTAGCAGGTGTTTCCACAGAGAGGCAGGTGAGTACTCCCAGAGGCAGGTTGTTACACAGAGAGGCAGTTGAGTACACCCAGAGGCAGGTGGTTCCAAAGAGAGGCAGGTGAGAACACCCAGAGGCAGGTGGTTACGCAGATAGGCAGGTGAGTACTCCCAGAGGCAGGTGGTTACACAGATAGGCAGGTGAGTACTCCCAGAGGCAGGTGGTTACACAGATAGGCAGGTGAGTACTCCCAGAGGCAGGTTGTTACACAGATAGGAAGGTGAGTACTCCCAGAGGCAGGTTGTTACACAGAGAGGCAGGTGAGTACACCCAGAGGCAGGTGGTTGCACAGATAGGCAGGTGCTTGCACAGATAGGCAGGTGAGTACTCCCAGAGGCAGGTTGTTACACAGAGAGGCAGGTGAGTACACCCAGAGGCAGGTTGTTACACAGATAGGCAGGTGAGTACTCCCAGAGGCAGGTGGTTACACAGATAGGCAGGTGAGTACTCCCAGAGGCAGGTTGTTACACGGATAGGAAGGTGAGTACTCCCATAGGCAGGTTGTTACACGGATAGGAAGGTGAGTACTCCCAGAGGCAGGTGGTTACACAGATAGGCAGGTGAGTACTCCCTAATGCAGGTTGTTACACAGAGAGGCAGGTGAGTACACCCAGTAGCAGGTGGTTGCACAGATAGGAAGGTGAGTACTCCAGAGGCAGGTGGTTACGCAGATAGGCAGGTGATTACTCCCAGAGGCAGGTGGTTACACAGATAGGCAGGTGAGTACTCCCAGAGGCAGGTGGTTACACAGATAGGCAGGTGAGTACTCCCAGAGGCAGGTTGTTACACAGATAGGAAGGTGAGTACTCCCAGAGGCAGGTTGTTACACAGAGAGGCAGGTGAGTACACCCAGAGGCAGGTGGTTGCACAGATAGGCAGGTGCTTGCACAGATAGGCAGGTGAGTACTCCCAGAGGCAGGTTGTTACACAGAGAGGCAGGTGAGTACACCCAGAGGCAGGTTGTTACACAGATAGGCAGGTGAGTACTCCCAGAGGCAGGTGGTTACACAGATAGGCAGGCGAGTACTCCCAGAGGCAGGTTGTTACACGGATAGGAAGGTGAGTACTCCCAGAGGCAGGTTGTTACACGGATAGGAAGGTGAGTACTCCCAGAGGCAGGTGGTTACACAGATAGGCAGGTGAGTACTCCCTAATGCAGGTTGTTACACAGAGAGGCAGGTGAGTACACCCAGTAGCAGGTGGTTGCACAGATAGGCAGGTGAGTACTCCAGAGGCAGGTTGTTACACAGATAGGCAGGTGAGTACACCCAGTAGCAGGTGTTTCCACAGAGAGGCACGTGAGTACTCCCAGAGGCAGGTTGTTACACAGAGAGGCAGTTGAGTACACCCAGAGGCAGGTGGTTCCAAAGAGAGGCAGGTGAGAACACCCAGAGGCAGGTGGTTACACAGATAGGCAGGTGAGTACTCCCAGAGGCAGGTGGTTGCACAGATAGGCAGGTGAGTACACCCAGAGGCAGGTTGTTACACAGATAGGCAGGTGAGTACTCCCAGAGGCAGGTGGTTACACAGATAGGCAGGTGAGTACTCCCAGAGGCAGGTTGTTACACGGATAGGATGGTGAGTACTCCCAGAGGCAGGTTGTTACACAGAGAGGCAGGTGAGTACACCCAGAGGCAGGTGGTTGCACAGATAGGCAGGTGAGTACTCCCAGAGGCAGGTTGTTACACAGAGTGGCAGGTGAGTACACCCAGTAGCAGGTGTTTCCACAGAGAGGCAGGTGAGTACTCCCAGAGGCAGGTTGTTACACAGAGAGGCAGTTGAGTACACCCAGAGGCAGGTGGTTCCAAAGAGAGGCAGGTGAGAACACCCAGAGGCAGGTGGTTACACAGATAGGCAGGTGAGTACTCCCAGAGGCAGGTTGTTACACAGATAGGAAGGTGAGTACTCCCAGAGGCAGGTTGTTACACAGATAGGCAGGTGAGTACTCCCAGAGGCAGGTGGTTACACAGATAGGCAGGTGAGTACTCCCAGAGGCAGGTGGTTACACAGATAGGCAGGTGAGTACTCCCAGAGGCAGGTTGTTACACAGATAGGAAGGTGAGTACTCCCAGAGGCAGGTTGTTACACAGAGAGGCAGGTGAGTACACCCAGAGGCAGGTGGTTGCACAGATAGGCAGGTGATTGCACAGATAGGCAGGTGAGTACTCCCAGAGGCAGGTTGTTACACAGAGAGGCAGGTGAGTACACCCAGTAGCAGGTGTTTCCACAGAGAGGCAGGTGAGTACTCCCAGAGGCAGGTTGTACACAGAGAGGCAGTTGAGTACACCCAGAGGCAGGTGGTTACACAGATAGGCAGCTGAGTACTCCCTAATGCAGGTGGTTCCACAGAGAGGCAGGTGAGTACTCCCAGAGGCAGGTTGTTACACAGAAAGGCAGGTGAGTACACCCAGTAGCAGGTGGTTCCACAGAGAGGCAGGTGAGTATTCCCAGAGGCAGGTTGTTACACAGAGAGGCAGGTGAGTACTCCCAGAGGCAGGTGGTTACACAGATAGGCAGGTGAGTACTCCCAGAGGCAGGTGGTTGCACAGATAGGCAGGTGAGTACTCCCAGAGGCAGGTGGTTGCACAGATAGGCAGGTGAGTACACCCAGAAGCAGGTTGTTACACAGATAGGCAGGTGAGTACTCCCAGAGGCAGGTTGTTACACAGAGAGGCAGGTGAGTACACCCAGTAGCAGGTGTTTCCACAGAGAGGCAGGTGAATACTCCCAGAGGCAGGTTGTTACACAGAGAGGCAGGTGAGTACTCCCAGAGGCAGGTGGTTGCACAGATAGGCAGGTGAGTACACCCAGAGGCAGGTTGTTACACAGATAGGCAGGTGAGTACTCCCAGAGGCAGGTGGTTACACAGATAGGCAGGTGAGTACTCCCAGAGGCAGGTTGTTACACGGATAGGAAGGTGAGTACTCCCAGAGGCAGGTTGTTACACAGAGAGGCAGGTGAGTACACCCAGAGGCAGGTGGTTGCACAGATAGGCAGGTGAGTACTCCCAGAGGCGGGTTGTTACACAGAGAGGCAGGTGAGTACACCCAGTAGCAGGTGTTTCCACAGAGAGGCAGGTGAGTACTCCCAGAGGCAGGTTGTTACACAGAGAGGCAGTTGAGTACACCCAGAGGCAGGTGGTTCCAAAGAGAGGCAGGTGAGAACACCCAGAGGCAGGTGGTTACACAGATAGGCAGGTGAGTACTCCCAGAGGCAGGTTGTTACACAGATAGGAAGGTGAGTACTCCCAGAGGCAGGTTGTTACACAGATAGGCAGGTGAGTACTCCCAGAGGCAGGTGGTTACGCAGATAGGCAGGTGAGTACTCCCAGAGGCAGGTGGTTACACAGATAGGCAGGTGAGTACTCCCAGAGGCAGGTTGTTACACAGATAGGAAGGTGAGTACTCCCAGAGGCAGGTTGTTACACAGAGAGGCAGGTTGTTACACAGAGAGGCAGGTGGTTGCACAGATAGGCAGGTGCTTGCACAGATAGGCAGGTGAGTACTCCCAGAGGCAGGTTGTTACACAGAGAGGCAGGTGAGTACACCCAGTAGCACGTGTTTCCACAGAGAGGCAGGTGAGTACTCCCAGAGGCAGGTTGTTACACAGAGAGGCAGTTGAGTACACCCAGAGGCAGGTGGTTACACAGATAGGCAGGTGAGTACTCCCTAATGCAGGTGGTTCCACAGAGAGGCAGGTGAGTGCTCCCAGAGGCAGGTGGTTACACAGATAGGCAGGTGAGTACTCCCAGAGGCAGGTGGTTGCACAGATAGGCAGGTGAGTACTCCCAGAGGCAGGTGGTTGCACAGATAGGCAGGTGAGTACACCCAGAAGCAGGTTGTTACACAGATAGGCAGGTGAGTACTCCCAGAGGCAGGTTGTTACACAGAGAGGCAGGTGAGTACACTCAGTAGCAGGTGGTTCCAAAGAGAGGCAGGTGAGTACACCCAGTAG
The DNA here is from genome assembly GCF_040938575.1 of Ambystoma mexicanum. Classification (NCBI taxonomy): domain Eukaryota; kingdom Metazoa; phylum Chordata; class Amphibia; order Caudata; family Ambystomatidae; genus Ambystoma; species Ambystoma mexicanum. The sequence goes on along the minus strand of NC_090931.1, from coordinate 17,358,324 downwards.
CAGGTGGTTCCACAGAGAGGCAGGTGGTTACACAGATAGGCAGGTGAGTACTCCCAGAGGCAGGTTGTTACACAGATAGGAAGGTGAGTACACCCAGAGGCAGGTGGTTCCACAGAGAGGCAGGTGAGTACTCCCAGAAGCAGGTGGTTCCACAGAGAGGCAGGTGAGTACTCCCAGAGGCAGGTTGTTACACAGAGAGGCAGGTGAGTACACCTAGTAGCAGGTGGTTCCACAGAGAGGCAGGTGAGTACATCCAGTAGCAGGTGGTTCCACAGAGAGGCAGGTGGTTACACAGAGAGGCAGGTGAGTACTCCCAGAGGCAGTTTGTTGCACAGAGAGGCAGGTGAGTACACCCAGTAGCAGGTGGTTCCACAGAGAGGCAGGTGAGTACTCCCAGAGGCAGGTTGTTACACAGAGAGGCAGGTGAGTACACCCAGTAGCAGGTGGTTGCACAGATAGGCAGGTGAGTACTCCAGAGGCAGGTGGTTACACAGAGAGGCAGGTGAGTACTCCCAGAGGCAGGTGCTTAAACAGACAGGCAGGTGAGTACTCCCAGAGGCAGGTTGTTGCACAGAGAGGCAGGTGAGTACTCCCAGAGGCAGGTTGTTACACAGAGAAGCAGGTGAGTACACCCAGTAGCAGGTGGTTCCACAGAGAGGCAGGTGAGTACTCCCAGAGGCAGGTTGTTACACAGAGGGGCAGGTGAGTAGACCCAGTAGCAGGTGGTTCCATAGAGAGGCAGGTGAGTACTCCCAGAGGCAGGTTGTTACACAGAGGGGCAGGTGAGTACTCCCAGAGGCAGGTTGTTACACAGAGGGGCAGGTGAGTACTCCCAGAGGCAGGTTGTTACACAGAGGGGCAGGTGAGTACACCCAGAGGCAGGTTGTTACACAGAGGGGCAGGTGAGTACTCCCAGAGGCAGGTTGTTACACAGAGGGGCAGGTGAGTACTCCCAGAGGCAGGTTGTTACACAGAGGGGCAGGTGAGTACTCCCAGAGGCAGGTTGTTACACAGAGGGGCAGGTGAGTACTCCCAGAGGCAGGTTGTTACACAGAGGGGCAGGTGAGTACTCCCAGAGGCAGGTGGTTCCACAGAGGGGCAGGTGAGTACTCCCAGAGGCAGGTTGTTACACAGAGGGGCAGGTGAGTACTCCCAGAGGCAGGCTGTTACACAGAGGGGCAGGTGAGTACTCCCAGAGGCAGGTTGTTACACAGAGGGGCAGGTGAGTACTCCCAGGGGCAGGTGGTTCCACAGAGGGGCAGGTGAGTACTCCCAGAGGCAGGTTGTTACACAGAGGGGCAGGTGAGTACTCCCAGAGGCAGGTTGTTACACAGAGGGGCAGGTGAGTACTCCCAGAGGCAGGTGGTTCCACAGAGTGGCAGGTGAGTACTCCCAGAGGCAGGTTGTTACACAGAGGGGCAGGTGAGTACTCCCAGAGGCAGGCGGTTGCACAGATAGGCAGGTGAGTACTCCCAGAGGCAGGTTGTTACACAGAGAGGCAGGTGAGTACACTCAGTAGCCGGTGGTTACACAGAGAGACAGGTGAGTACTCCCAGAGGCAGGTGGTTCCACAGAGGGGCAGGTGAGTACTCCCAGTACTCTCCTGGCTTTCCGGAAACTCCTAAAGACAGAACTTTTCACCTAACTTACATCTTTGGTTGTCCTCACTGACCTTTCTGCTTGTGATGGGGCGCTTGGATGCCTTAGGGCTTGTAGCGCTGTAGAAATTCAATAACATAACATAACATAACAGAGGCAGGTTGTTACACAGAGGGGCAGGTGAGTACTCCCAGAGGCAGGCTGTTACACAGAGGGGCAGGTGAGTACTCCCAGAGGCAGGTTGTTACACAGAGGGGCAGGTGAGTACTCCCAGGGGCAGGTGGTTCCACAGAGGGGCAGGTGAGTACTCCCAGAGGCAGGTTGTTACACAGAGGGGCAGGTGAGTACTCCCAGAGGCAGGTTGTTACACAGAGGGGCAGGTGAGTACTCCCAGAGGCAGGTGGTTCCACAGAGTGGCAGGTGAGTACTCCCAGAGGCAGGTTGTTACACAGAGGGGCAGGTGAGTACTCCCAGGGGCAGGTTGTTACACAGAGGGGCAGGTGAGTACTCCCAGAGGCAGGTTGTTACACAGAGGGGCAGGTGAGTACTCCCAGAGGCAGGTTGTTACACAGAGGGGTTGTTACACAGAGGGGCAGGTGAGTACTCCCAGAGGCAGGTTGTTACACAGAGGGGTTGTTACACAGAGGGGCAGGTGAGTACACCACTAGGGGCCAGTGAAGCAGATCAAGGGGAGTGGGGAAGGCTGACCAGTGTGTCTGCTTTAGTCCTATGGAAGCTGCCCCCTCTGCCCCCATGCAGTGTACATAATAATAATCTTTTATTGTGATTAGTTCATTTTGAACGTTATACAAAAGAAAAGCAAAATCATTTGTTAAGATAGGATTAAGTACACTACAATATACAACAACACAATTAATCCTCATAGGCCATAAAATCCATAAAATCATAAAATCATTCGTAGAATTAATTCAAAACGTTCTGAAATGAACCACTCAGTACTACTGTTCCGTGCGCTGCAATTCAGAGTAATTCAAATATATTCCTCTGCTTTCCCATCTGTCGAGCCTAAATGCCAACGGGGAAAAACAATGAATCATTTATTTTACAGGGTAGTTCGCTATTTTACAGTTCATTTTATTTTAGGAGCTACAGGCTTGGTAAAGTGTTGTCACAACCCGGCCCCCATAATGTTACAAATCGCTGAGTTTAGTCCTTGCGGACACCTCACCCTGAAATACTTGCCTTGTCAGGCTACTGTGGTGACAATGACAGTCTCTTCGGCTGTAGCCAGACCCGATAGGCGGCAATTTGAGACACAATATTGTCCATATTTAGGCACTAGTCCCAAAAGGATTCCGATAAGATAGCCTCATACCTGTGGACGCGGCTCCCAAGATTACACAGGGTCAACACATGCCTGGCGGTTTCGGCTCCATCCGGCAACGCACAGATGAAACAAAACCGGTACTCAGTGGCTATGCCCATCTGTGGGCCTCGGACAGCCAGTATTGGTCAATGATTTGGCCGCAGCTGCGGTAGAAGTTGGCATAGTGTAGGGTCTGGGCACAATAAGAAACAAGGCTGGGTCCTCCTAGGAGCGTCTGCACGTGTTACGCGGCCGAACAAGGGAGCATTGGCAGGTGCAAAGAGGGCTCTGGCAAGGATGGGAACAGGGGGCCAGCGGCCGTATCCCTGCGCCAACATCAGCACGTGGGCGCAGTACATGGCAGCAATACCCGGAGATACGCGTTGCCACCGCCTTGGTGTTGCTGACTTACCCGTGGTTACTCTCGTCCATGTGAGTACTCGCGCCTCTCTCTTTCCCCTGGCTCTCCTCTGGTTTCGCTCTGAGGCTCTTCGGAACTCACTCTCCTCTTTCCTTTCGGCATCTGCTTGTTGCCAGGGCTTCGGCCCCTCTCTCGGGAGCAAACCTTTGCTCCGCTTACGTTCCACTGCTTCATTCATCATTCATTCATCATTCATCCCGACACGGACTGGCCGCGCTCCTTACCTGCTGCTGTTTCCCCCCCAGGGCGCGACTGGCAGTCACCGGACCATTCCTGGGACTGCATTCATACCGAATAAAACGCGATTTACCAGCTGCAAGGTTTTGCCTTCGTAAGAAGGGTTTTTCCTTTTCAGACCCGGCTCTCGGGGTGGCCCACGTGCCCCCTGGTCTCACTCTGGGCTGGCACAGTGGCGACCTGGACTGATAGGCCTTAGAAAGAACCTCTGATTCAGACTCCAAATCCAGAAAGGTGAGACTCCTGTAACGACAGCCGCGTATCCCTTTAAATTCGAAAATTGGGCATAGTTACTGCACCAGTCCCACTTGTTAACTTGCCTCTTCAAGGGCTTTTTCAGGTGAATATAAGGTGTACCTTTGCTGAAGTCTGGGATGCAGTTGGCATCGGCAAAGAGGGCATCATTCAGGGTCTTATAATTAAAATCCATGAATACAGCTTCCCCATCGTAGCTCTGGCCCAAGCCTGGCAGTAGTTTACAGGCACCGCCAGATCTAGATTTTAAATCCAGGCAGCCTCTGGCACGCAGCGCCATTCCCCTCGGTGAAGTCAGTCCAAGTTCTAGGCGTGTATATTCTATAGAACACGAGGGGCCCAAACCCAGGACTGTGCGCCAACAGGAGCCCTCTAATGTATTCAGCCAAGAAAAGTCCTGAATGGCAGGGGCCTCAAGGCTGCATAGTATTGCAGGTACAAAGCACTGCCTATACAGCATAATGATAGCAGTTTTAGAGTATCCGGCACAGCTTTCAGCAAACTTGCAGGCTTGAAGGGTCAGTTGCTTTGCTCTCCTGTTTTCATTAATTATATGACTATAATCAGAAGTGACATTTGTCTCTAGTCCCAAATATGGATAAGAGTGAACATAATCGATGGTTCCAAGTGTGGTGTCCATCCTTGTCCTATTGATCTTTTTCCTGGATACCAATATGCTAGTCTTCTCCAGATTTATGGTCAGATCGTGTGGCTGGCCATAGACTGCAAGTTCTTTTAGCATTTTCTTCATGCCAGTGTAAGTACAGTCAAACAGGACCAGATTGTCCGCATACAACATACTCACCATAGGTTGTTCACATATCTTAGGAGGACAATTTGCTTTGCCAAGCCGGTCGGAAAGGAAGTAATTTAGGTACAGGTTAAATAATAGGGGCGCCACTCCGCACCCTTGTTTGACTTCCCGGTTTATGGGAATAGGTGATGTAACCCTTCCTTTGTTGTCCAACTTCACTCATGCCCTGTTATCACTATATAAATGGATCAGAATATGATCGAGCCAATCGGGACATCCCAGTTTCCGAAGCTTGGACCAGAGTTTATCCCTGTTCACCTGATCAAAGGCACTTCAGAAAACCACAGATGCAATATACAGTGTGGTATGCGTTCTGCTACGGATGTTCTGTATCCATCCAGGGCTCTGATGTTATGGCTGGTACCAGAGCCAGGGCCGAAGCCGGTCTGAGCTGGGTGGAGTATGTTGTTAGTGTACACCCAGTACTATAGCTCTCTTAATACCAAGGTTGCAAAGATTTTACCTGTAACGTCCAGCATGGACAGCAGTCTGTAGTTATTCACGTTTGACCGCTCCCGGTTTTTGTAAACGAGCATAAGGACAGACTGCTGCCATGAGGACTGTGTCCTTCTTTTTCAACACACTCAAGAGAACAGTATGAGCAGCAGCTGTGACCAAATTTCAGGGTTCTTTTTTAGAACCGTATTCGCCAAGGCATTCGGGCCTGGTGCACTGGATGTCGTGAGTTCTATGATGGCAGCTGCCAGTATCTTCCAGCTCATCGGCAGTGGCCGGGACACTTCAGAGTTGGCAGTCCCAACAAGGACCATGGGGTCAAAGAATTTAGAGGTAATATAACTGCTCCATTCAGCTCCGGATATGGGATTCATGATCATGTTTAACTTTACCCCCCAAGCTGTGGCCAGGATCTTCCATATTTTACCAGTGTTTTGTATTTTTAATGCTTGGACAAAATGCTGCCATTAGTCCTTCATGATTGACAACTGGTGAGGTTTTAACCAGGTTCGGTATTCTCTTTTTAGGGTTGTGATTGCGCATTGCACCAGAAGCGAGGGGCCATAGGGCTGACCCTGCCCTATTAAAGCTTAAATGGCCCTTCGCTTCTTGCGCTTACTATCGCAAATCGCCATATCGAAAGGTTTACTTGTCCTGGTTTTACTAGTTAGAGTTGGTTTACCATGGCAGCCCCTGTGGTGTGTGCTAGTTGATAGAGCAATTCTTCAATTTCATCAGCGTTTTTGCTTCTAAGACTTCTCCAATCAAAACACAGCTGTGAAAAATGGAGGCGCATAGTTTTGTTATTTTGCTCCAATGTCAACTAACGCAGTTTCCCGCATGGTTGGAAATCAGATCCCCACAGATTTGAGCCTCCGAGTGGGTACTAGTTCCTTCAAAAACCAGAGTGAGCGTTGCGTGGTCACTGTATTCGTTAACTGCACTCCCTTGTGAATCCTCTCCTCAAGAAACGCACAGCTGATCCCTCTTGTCTGGCCTACTATCACCCAATCTCCATTGCTCCCTTTTTGGGTAAGCTCTTGGAAAAGCTGGTCATCTCTCATCTTAACCTGCATTCCGACTCTTTCAGCTCTCTCCACAACCACCAATCTGGTTTCAGAGCTGCCAGAAGCACGGAAACTGCTCTTCTGAACATCTGTGAAGACCTGCTCTCCAATCTTGACTCTAACATTCAATCTGTCCTCATCCTACTTGATCTCTCCTCTGCTTTCGGCATGGTCAACCACGCCACCCTGCTCAAACATCTCTGTTACAGCCTGGGTATCACTGATCAGGCCCTGGCCTGGCTGACCTCTTTCCTTTCTGATCGACCCTCCCAAGTACAACTTGGGTCATTCCTATCTTCTATCTCCCTCTCCAACTGTTGTGTTCCCCAGGGGTCTAATCTATTACCCTAGCTTTTCAACCAATACCTGGCAACTCTTGCCTACTGCATTTCCATCTTCTGCTCAAACTTCCAGTGCTATGCTAATGACACCCAACTCCTTTTCAGGCTTCCTTCAGCCACCTCATCTCCTTCCTTCACCTCTGATTGCCTAATCGCCATTCAAAATTGGTGTGCTGCCAAGGATCTCTGTCTAAATGCCAATAAGACTGAGATCCTCCTCATTGGTACACCTTCTCCAGCCTTTCACCTCACTCTCTGGTCGGCCTCCCTTGGCCCTCCTCCTACCCCAACCTGTGAGGCTAAGAACCTCGGGGTCATCTTTGATTCCACACTTTCCTTCTCTGCACACATCTCTGATGTCTCGAATAAGTCAAACTTCTTACTAATCCTCCTAAGAGGTACCTTTCCCTTCCTCTCCATCCCTCAGAAGCTCACTGTATCCCAAGCTCTGATTCTCTCTAAACTGGATTACTGTAACAACCTCTTTCTAAATCTACCTGCCTCCACTCTCTGACCTTTACAACTAATCCAGAACAGGACTGCAAGACTTGTTCCTGGCCTCGGATCGTATCTCTCCAACTCTGAAATCCCTCCATTGGCTCCCTGTGGATGGAAGGATTACATTTAAACCACCCTCTGCATTGTCCACAATGCTTTCTGGGGCCTGGGTACAAAATATCTTTAACTATCCCTCCATAAATACCTCCCTTCTCGAGCCCTACGCTCTTCTACCTCTAACTACCTCAGGGTCAGTCGTTTTCTAAAGAAACAAGCTGGGGGTCGTTCACTTTCTTCAGCTGGGGCTTCCCTTTGGAACAGCCTCCCGGCCACCGTGAAACTTGAGGAGAACCATCTCCGGTTCCGGAAGCTCCTAAAGACCTTCCTCATCACTTCTGCCTTTGCCCCTCTTCCCCCATGCGGATCTGTTTTCTCTCTCGGCACTGTGCACCTGGCCACCCTCTGTCCTTCGGGCCCAGGTACCTGCTCACCCTGCCACCTTCCTGCACTGCCTCAGGGCCACCCTTGCACTGGGGCCTGTATCTGAAACCTCCCATTTTTCTTCTGCCCTTATCAGATACACCGTATCTGACTAATCTAGCACTTGCCACTTGCTAGCTGCACTTTCACGGTTCATCGCCTTTATGTATTTATTTATTTTACCTATTATTTATTCTGTTCTGCACTTTCCACTTCTCCCCCCTTCCTTGCACTTTCCCCTTTTTCCCTTTTCCATGTACTTGCGCGTTCTCAATGTCACTGGGCCTAGTAAGATTGTTGTTTTTGTTTGTCCCTTGTTCCCCTCCCTTTTTCCTGGTCGCGCTCTGAAACACTTGTGTACGAGCGCGATACAAATAAAATATCATATCATATCATATCATATCAAAGGCCACCTTCAATGAGACTACCCGCTCCAGCAGACAGTTGTTGCCGGCAAAATAATCCAAGGTGGCCTTTTTTACGCGTACGGACCAGGTTGGTCTACCGGGGCAATCCCCTGTTGCCCGTCAGTTTAATAAGAGGCAACATTCCTGGAGGTAGCCGAGCCACTGATTACCCTTGGTGTTAGAAATTTGGTGCAGCATGTTACAGTATTCAGCCTCGTTTTTACGCACCCCACCATGAACCATATCCACAGATCTTGCGTTCCAGTCACCCGTTCCAGTCACCACAAAGAATAATAGGATTTTTAACTGCTAAATCCCCCATTGGAGCAAAATCTGGTCCAGATTATCAAACCTAGCCTCTGTGGTGCTTGCACCAGGAGGGTCATCGATGTTCACAATTAACATACCCTGCTGATCCAAACCATCACCATTACCACACACTTCTATCACCAAGATGTTGCCCCCAGGGAGATCTGCAAAAATCAATTTAGGAGCAGGTAATTCCTTACAGCAATCAAGGGTCCGCCTGCCGTGCGTCCCGCACTCCCCTTTGGATTATTACATATCCATCCACTTCAATGTTGAATGTGACCCATGTCTCCTGTAGAGCACATATTTCATGGCCTGTTAGTAAATCCTGCGAGCCACCCTTAAGGAGCCAATGATTAAAGCCCCTTGTGTTCCGGTTTAGGACAGCGTGACTTCACTGATTACACCTTTTTTTAGGAATCACTCGCTGCAGCCATTCCTACCCCTTTACGTCATTAAGCGTTTCTCCCACACCTGGCATGTTTTTTGCATTGGGTGCTCTACTACCAGATTGCGATCTTTTACATTGGGTGCAGCATGTGGACGACTCCAACTTCGTTGGTTTTATATCCAATGCAAATCCCAGATGCACAAGGGAGGCCTGATGCCGACAGATTAATGAAGCTGTAGCCGGCAAACAGCAATGAATCCTTGTTACCTTCTCTGGTTGAAGACGGAGGGGTTCGATAAAGTCAAAGTCTCCTGAGTTTCCAATCCTCAGCGATGGAACTTTGTTAAACAGTACCATGAGGACAGGGCGGATCAAGTGTCAGGACCCCTTAGCTTCATGTCCCGGGCCAATCGTAAGCATTTTGAGATCCAGTTCCCCTGTTTTCACGCTACTTGCGATCAATGGTTGATCTGCTTCTAGAAGTAATGTGGTGTTGATGGTAACATCTTCATTAGGAGTATTCTTGTTCCCAGTTTGTTGTTCGGCTCCTTGAGGATACTGGCTGTTCAATGGGGGTAATTTGTTTAGGAAGGTGCTCCCTTCAGCTGGTTAAGGTACCAACAGTCTGAGTGGACCTCCTCTTATGGCGTGCTGTTCGTTTCCGATCTTTGTTCGACTTCATGTTGGTGTCCGATCTGACTGCAGAGTTGAGAGGCTGTTTTTCCGGGGATAATAGCTGGGGAGGTCTGGCCTTCACCTGGAGCCTTTTGGCCATTCTTTGTTGTTTCCTTGAAGGGTAATTTATGGGAGAGTTAATTTCTGTCTCGTTGATATTTTGGGGGACAGTGTTAATGATCTGGATCTCATCAGGATTTAGTAAAGATGGAGGTATATTTATGAGGTCAATCAGAGGAGGAGCGGGAGGAGGGGTGAGGGCAATGCCGCGTTTTTGTGTAATCATCATCTTCTGTAATTGAGAGATGGAAATTCCTTGCTTTTTTAAGTCCTCATGTATTGTCCTACAGCGTTTCAGTAGGATCTTTACAGCGATTTGCAGCACTCCATTACTCGATAGACAGTCAGAGGTCTCATGCGTGCTGGAACTGTCTGTAAGATCAGACAATGAATGGTCGTTTCCTGTGCCATAGTGCAAGTTAGGACTCGCTGACTGTCTCTGTTGGGCTGTAGGACAAGAGGGATTAGGTGAAGAAGTTTCCCCAGTCCCTGCTTCTACAGCCTCCGCTACAGTCTCTTGGCGTCCTTCCTCATTCGCCCCCTCCAAAGGTAGAGCCATTGCTTGGTTTTCAGGAGCTCAAGGGACATGCATGAAACTGTCCTGTAGTGCGTAGCACATTTTCAGGAGGGAATCGTTATCAACATTATGTGCAGAGGTACTCACACTCCCATGTGATGTACTTATAGCCTCAGCTCCTGTTGGTAATGGTACGTGTTGGACATTCGTTTTTGCCTCCATTGTGCCTCTACAGCTGTCCATAGTCCCTGTTGCAGTAGCTACGCAGCTTCTCTGCTCAGCAACAGCTTCTTCACCCGCTGCGACAGTTAAGTTGTTTGTTTGTCAGAGCGTAAACCATAAGGTAAACCGTAAGGCATTGCAGCAGGGGTTTACAAAAGGCAAAGAGAAAGGGAGGGGAAGGCGAATGAAAAGGGGGTGTGGGGGGAGGAGAAGGAAAAGGGTGGGGGGGGCAGGATAGCTTGGGTCAAAGCAGCAAGGGTTTATGTCACAGTGCAGCGCGAGAGGGGAAAATCCTTCAGCTTTCAATAGGTCAACTTTCAAGATGCCTTCATATGGCTCACCTTAGGTAGCAAAGAGGTGGGATTTACAGTGTTTTCAGTCGAGGGTGAGCTTCCAATAGCTGCCGTAGCTCCTCCAAGGATTGGTTACCAATCTGCGAGAGCTGTGTCCGGCTATCCCGCAAACCAAGAGAAACACAGCGCAACACTCCTGCCTCACTGTGCGTCGCTCCGCGAGTGAGCAGGGTATTTAACGGTTTATTTCTCCTGCCACTGAAACGGTAGACAGCAAAGAAAGACTCTGCTTGCACAGTCTCATGGTCCAACACAGTGCAACACACCTGCCTCACTCTGCGTCGCTCCGCGAGTGAGCAGGGTATTTAACGGTTTATTTATCCTGCCACTGAAACGGTAGACAGCAAAGAAATACTCTGCTTGCACAGTCTCATGGTCCAACGCAGTGCAACACACCTGCCTCACTCTGCGTCGCTCCGCGAGTGAGAAGGGTATTTAACGGTTTATTTCTCCTGTCACTGAAACGGTAGACAGCAAAGAAAGACTCTGCTTATACAGTCTCATGGTCCAACGCAGTGCAACACACCTGCCTCACTCTGCGTCGCTCCGCGAGTGAGCAGGGTTTTTAAAGGTTTGTTTTCTACTGGCACAGAAACAGTAGACAGCAAAGAAAGACTCTGCTTGTACAGTCTCATGGTCCAACACAGTGCAACACACCTGCCTCACTCTGCGTCGCTCCGCGAGTGAGCAGGGTATTTAACGGTTTATTTCTCCTGCCACTGAAACGGTAGACAGCAAAGAAAGACTCTGCTTGCACAGTCTCATGGTCCAACACAGTGCAACACACCTGCCTCACTCTGCGTCGCTCCGCGAGTGAGCAGGGTATTTAACGGTTTATTTCTCCTGCCACTGAAACGGTAGACAGCAAAGAAAGACTCTGCTTGCACAGTCTCATGGTCCAACGCAGTGCAACACACCTGCCTCATTCTGCGTCGCTCCGCGAGTGAGCAGGGTTTTTAACGGTTTGTTTCTCCTGCCACTGAAACGGTAGACAGCAAAGAAAGACTCTGCTTGCACAGTCTCATGGTCCAACGCAGTGCAACACACCTGCCTCACTCTGCGTCGCTCCGCGAGTGAGCAGGGTTTTTAAAGGTTTGTTTCTCCTGCCACTGAAACGGTAGACAGCAAAGAAAGACTCTGCTTGTACAGTCTCATGGTCCAACGCAGTGCAACACACCTGCCTCACTCTGCGTCGCTCCGCGAGTGAGCAGGGTTTTTAAAGGTTTGTTTTCTCCTGGCACAGAAACGGTAGACAGCAAAGAAAGACTCTGCTTGTACAGTCTCATGGTCCAACACAGTGCAACACACCTGCCTCACTCTGCGTCGCTCCGCGAGTGAGCAGGGTACTTAACGGTTTATTTCTCCTGCCACTGAAACGGTAGACAGCAAAGAAAGACTCTGCTTGCACAGTCTCATGGTCCAACACAGTGCAACACACCTGCCTCACTTTGCGTCGCTCCGCGAGTGAGCAGGGTATTTAACGGTTTATTTCTCCTGCCACTGAAACGGTAGACAGCAAAGAAAGACTCTGCTTGCACAGTCTCATGGTCCAACACAGTGCAACACACCTGCCTCACTCTGCGTCGCTCTGCGAGTGAGCAGGGTTTTTAACGGTTTGTTTTCTCCTGGCACAGAAACGGTAGACAGCAAAGAAAGACTCTGCTTGCACAGTCTCATGGTCCAACACAGTGCAACACACCTGCCCCACTCTGCGTCGCTCCGCGAATGAGCAGGGTATTTAACGGTTATTTCTCCTGGCACAGAAATGGTAGACAGCAAAGAAAGGCTCTGCTTGCACAGTCTCATGGTCCAACACAGTGCAACACACCTGCCTCACTCTGCGTCGCTCCGCGAATGAGCAGGGTATTTAACGGTTATTTCTCCTGGCACAGAAATGGTAGACAGCAAAGAAAGACTCTGCTTGCACAGTCTCATGGTCCAACACAGTGCAACACTCCTGCCTCACTCTGTGTCGCACCGCGAGTGAGCAGGGTATTTAACGGTTTATTTCTCCTGCCACTGAAACGGTAGACAGCAAAGAAAGACTCTGCTTGCACAGTCTCATGGTCCAACACAGTGCAACACACCTGCCTCACTCTGCGTCGCTCCGCGAGTGAGCAGGGTATTTAACGGTTTATTTCTCCTGCCACTGAAACGGTAGACAGCAAAGAAAGACTCTGCTTGCACAGTCTCATGGTCCAACGCAGTGCAACACACCTGCCTCATTCTGCGTCGCTCCGCGAGTGAGCAGGGTTTTTAACGGTTTGTTTCTCCTGCCACTGAAACGGTAGACAGCAAAGAAAGACTCTGCTTGCACAGTCTCATGGTCCAACGCAGTGCAACACACCTGCCTCACTCTGCGTCGCTCCGCGAGTGAGCAGGGTTTTTAAAGGTTTGTTTCTCCTGCCACTGAAACGGTAGACAGCAAAGAAAGACTCTGCTTGTACAGTCTCATGGTCCAACGCAGTGCAACACACCTGCCTCACTCTGCGTCGCTCCGCGAGTGAGCAGGGTTTTTAAAGGTTTGTTTTCTCCTGGCACAGAAACGGTAGACAGCAAAGAAAGACTCTGCTTGTACAGTCTCATGGTCCAACACAGTGCAACACACCTGCCTCACTCTGCGTCGCTCCGCGAGTGAGCAGGGTACTTAACGGTTTATTTCTCCTGCCACTGAAACGGTAGACAGCAAAGAAAGACTCTGCTTGCACAGTCTCATGGTCCAACACAGTGCAACACACCTGCCTCACTTTGCGTCGCTCCGCGAGTGAGCAGGGTATTTAACGGTTTATTTCTCCTGCCACTGAAACGGTAGACAGCAAAGAAAGACTCTGCTTGCACAGTCTCATGGTCCAACACAGTGCAACACACCTGCCTCACTCTGCGTCGCTCTGCGAGTGAGCAGGGTTTTTAACGGTTTGTTTTCTCCTGGCACAGAAACGGTAGACAGCAAAGAAAGACTCTGCTTGCACAGTCTCATGGTCCAACACAGTGCAACACACCTGCCCCACTCTGCGTCGCTCCGCGAATGAGCAGGGTATTTAACGGTTATTTCTCCTGGCACAGAAATGGTAGACAGCAAAGAAAGGCTCTGCTTGCACAGTCTCATGGTCCAACACAGTGCAACACACCTGCCTCACTCTGCGTCGCTCCGCGAATGAGCAGGGTATTTAACGGTTATTTCTCCTGGCACAGAAATGGTAGACAGCAAAGAAAGACTCTGCTTGCACAGTCTCATGGTCCAACACAGTGCAACACTCCTGCCTCACTCTGTGTCGCACCGCGAGTGAGCAGGGTATTTAACGGTTTATTTCTCCTGCCACTGAAACGGTAGACAGCAAAGAAAGACTCTGCTTGCACAGTCTGATGGTCCAAAACAGTGCAACACTCCTGCCTCACTCTGCGTCGCTCCGCGAGTGAGAATGGTATTTAACGGTTTATTTCTCCTGCCACTGAAACGGTAGACAGCAAAGAAAGACTCTGCTTGCACAGTCTCATGGTCCAAAACAGTGCAACACTCCTGCCTCACTCTGCGTCGCTCCGCGAGTGAGCAGGGTATTTAACGGTTTATTTCTCCTGGCACAGAAATGGCAGACAGCAAAGAATGACTCTGCTTGGACAGTCACATGGTCCAACACAGTGGAACACACCTGCCTCACTCTGCATCGCTCCGCGAGTGAGCAGGGTTTTTAACGGTTTGTTTTCTCCTGGCATAGAAACGGTAGAAAGCAAAGAAAGACTCTGCTTGCACAGTCTCATGGTCCAATACAGTGCAACACACCTGCCTCACTCTGCATCGCTCCGCGAGTGAGCAGGGTTTTTAACGGTTTGTTTTCTCCTGGCACAGAAACGGTAGACAGCAAAGAAAGACTATGCTTGCACAGTCTCATGGTCCAACACAGTGCAACACACCTGCCTCACTCTGCGTCGCTCCACGAGTGAGCAGGGTTTTTAATGGTTTGTTTTCTCCTGCACAGAAACAGTACACAGCAAAGAAAGACTCTGCTTGCACAGTCTCATGGTCCAACACAGTGCAACACTCCTGCCTCACTCTGCGTCACTCCGCGAGTGAGCAGGGTATTTAACGGTTTATTTCTCCTGGCACAGAAACGGTAGACAGCAAAGAAAGACTCTGCTTGCACAGTCTCATGGTCCAATACAGTGGAACACACCTGCCTCACTCTGCATCGCTCGCGAGTGAGCAGGGTTTTTAATGGTTTGTTTTCTCCTGGCACAAGAACAGTAGATAGCAAAGAAAGACTCTGCTTGCACAGTCTCATTGTCCAACACAGTGCAACACTCCTGCCTCACTCTGCGTCGCTCCACAAGTGAGCAGGGTTTTTAACAGTATGTTTTCTCCTGGCACAGAAATGGTAGACAGCAAAGAAAGACTGCTTGTACAGTCTCATGGTGCAACACAGTGCAACACACCTGCCTCACCCTGCGTCGCTCCGCGAGTGAGCATGGTTTTTAACAGTATGTTTTCTCCTGGCACAGAAACGGTAGACAGCAAAGAAAGGCTCTGCTTGCACATTCTCATGATCCAACACAGTGCAACACTCCTGCCTCACTCTGCGTCGCTCCGCGAGTGTGCAGGGTTTTTAACATTTTTTTTTCTCCTGGCACAGAAACAGTAGACAGCAAAGAAAGACTCTGCTTGCACAGTCTCATGGTCCAACACAGTGCAACACTCCTGCCTCACTCTGCGTCGCTCCGCGAGTGAGCAGGGTATTTAACAGTTTATTTCTCCTGCCACTGAAACGGTAGACAGCAAAGAAAGTCTCTGCTTGCACAGTCTCATGGTCCAACACAGTGCAACACTCCTGCCTCACTCTGCGTCGCTCCGCGAGTGAGCAGGGTATTTAACGGATTATTTCTCCTGCACAGAAACAGTACACAGCAAAGAAAGACTCTGCTTGCACAGTCTCATGGTCCAACACAGTGCAACACTCCTGCCTCACTCTGCGTCACTCCGCGAGTGAGCAGGGTATTTAACGGTTTATTTCTCCTGGCACAGAAACGGTAGACAGCAAAGAAAGACTCTGCTTGCACAGTCTCATGGTCCAACACAGAGGAACACACCTGCCTCACTCTGCATCGCTCGCGAGTGAGCAGGGTTTTTAACGGTTTGTTTTCTCCTGGCACAGAAACAGTATACAGCAAAGAAAGACTGCTTGCACAGTCTCATGATCCAACACAGTGCAACGCACCTGCCTCACTCTGCGTCGCTCCGCGAGTGAGCAGGGTTTTTAACAGTATGTTTTCTCCTGGCACAGAAACGGTAGACAGCAAAGAAAGACTCTGCTTGCACAGTCTCATGGTCCAACACAGTGCAACATTCCTGCCTCACTCTGCGTCGCTCCGCGAGTGAGCAGGGTTTTTAACAGTATGTTTTCTCCTGGCACAGTAACGGTAGACAGCAAAGAAAGACTCTGCTTGCACAGCCTCATGGTCCAACACAGTGCAACACTCCTGCCTCACTCTGCGTCGCTCCGCGAGTGAGCAAGGTATTTAACGGTTTATTTCTCCTGCCACTGAAACGGTAGACAGCAAAGAAAGACTCTGCTTGCACAGTCTCATGGTCCAACACAGTGCAACACTCCTGCCTCACTCTGCGTCGCTCCGCGAGTGAGCAGGGTATTTAACGGTTTATTTCTCCTGCCACTGAAACGGTAGACAGCAAAGAAAGACTCTGCTTGCACAGTCTCATGGTCCAAAACAGTGCAACACTCCTGCCTCACTCTGCGTCGCTCCGCGAGTGAGCAGGGTATTTAACGGTTTATTTCTCCTGGCACAGAAACGGTAGACAGCAAAGAAAGACTCTGTTTGCACATTCTCAGGGTCCAACACAGTGCAACACTCCTGCCTCCCTCCTTCACAATTATTGAGTCATAAACATTTCACACCGCCCTCTAGACGTGCTTTTTATAGCCTGTGGGATTAGATCACACTGCTCCCCCCACATGGCGCTGGGGGGGTATTTGGGGGAGTGTCAACTTTGACAATTGTAAATCCTAAAGAGACTGTATCCTTTCCATATTATATATTATCTGTACCAGTCCTTCCAGCTTCTCCTTCCATCCTTCCTTTCTTTCTCTCTCTTTCTTTTTCCCTCCCTCCCTCCCTCCCTCCCTCCCTCCCTTCCTTCCTTCCTTCCTTCCTTCCTTCCTTCCTTCCTTCCTTCCTTCCTTCCTTCCTTCCTTTCTTTCTCTCTCTGTCTTTTTCTCTCTCACTCTCTTCCTTCCTTCCTTTCTCTCTTTCTTTCTCTCTCTCTGTCTTTCTTTTTCTCGTTCTCTCCCTTCCTTCCTTCCTTCCTTCCTTCCTTCCTTCCTTCCTTCCTTCCTTCCTTCCTTCCTTCCTTCCTTCCTTCCTTCCTTCCTTCCTTCCTTCCTTCCTTCCTTCCTTCCTTCCTTCCTTCCTTCCTTCCTTCCTTCTTTCTTTCTTTCTTTCTCTCGTTCTTTCTTTCTCTCTGTCTTTCTTGTTCTCTCAGTGCATGCATTGCTCATGATTGCAGGAGACGATAACAGTCCGTGGCCGGATGCCATTTTCAGAGATTTCCTTTAGAGGTTAGTGATGTCACTGGTTTTACCCATTTATGGGCTGTACATGGTGTACAGACACCTAGCAGAGAGCTGAACTGCGGTGAGCACGTGACAGGAAGTGGTCCCGCGGAAACAGTGTAGAAATTCACTCTCTAATTTATGAAAGCACCACCCACAAGCCGAAACGATTGCATTAGAGCACAGATAGGGAGAAATCGACACAACGCCTGTAGGTGTGGTTTGGTTATTTACCCATCTATTGACTGCCCATGGCCACGCTGATCCCTATGGCTATTCCCACCCAGTTTCTGCCCCTCCCCGCCCAAAATACCTCTTCATGGCAACTCTTTGAGCTCGCGTTACTCAAGCCTTACCATCCAAATGTGCACTCAAACTGACTGCCAGTGTTTTTTAAAGCAGTTGTCTGAGAGTTAATGACTTAATTGGAGTTGTGACCCTGCTACTGCTGTAATACAAATTTCCTAACCAGGTCTGCCTCCATTGTGCGTGTTCTTCACTGACGTCCTGTTAAAAACTAGCACTGGCAAAGCCAACAGTGGCAAAGCCAACAGTTTTCACGTGTGCATAAGTAATTGGAATTTCCCAGGCATTGCTTTTAGAAGCCCAGGTACTCAATACCCCTACGACAGTGCCTGGAAAGTGCCTTTCCCATGCCTACACAGAAGCCCAAACTGTTGGCTTTGCCAATGCTTGTTCTCAAATGTCTGTGGTCCAGCTCAGGGGGGTAAGCAAGAATACACCCTGGAGACAGTGCCCAGTCCTATGGCCCCACTTCCATACTTCCTCTTTGCTCTGCGTCGCCTATGGGTGCTCTGAGATGCAGCAGGGGTCCCCCTGCCCCACCCTATTCCACAGAGCTCCCCTGGAGGGAAGGCCGTGTTTGGCAAATCCTGGGAATGGGACCACCTGGCAGATGCAATGGCAACAGCAGGCAAAGGGTGACCTCAACACCTGCAGCAGCAACAAAGGAAGCTCCAGAAACACAAGGCGCTTTGCTAATGCTGTTTTCCTACATTTACACATACACGCTTGTCACAGTGAAGAGCATACTAGCCCGGTCACCAACCCCCCTCCTGGTCCGACCACTGTCTCCTCTCCTCCCGCATGGGGCTCCTCAGCCTTTTATTTGAGCCACCCCCTCACTACCAGCCTCCTTGTCCGTCATTTGACAGATAAGCGAGTGTCAGTTGCTGCTGTTGCTTCCACGTTCATCACCCTTCCCACCGTTGCTTCTGACTCTCCCTCTGACTCTGTCCTTGCTAACCTGCACCTCTCCATCGCTAACACCCTCAACATCCTTGCCCCTGTCATGAGGATCCGCCTGAAGCCTGCGTCCAAGTGCAACGGCTGGTATGACTCTGATCGAGCATCCCTGAAACGTAAGTGCAGAGCAGTAGAATGCAAGTGGCAGACCTTGGCTTTACCCTCTGACAAACTGACCTGCCGCCTGCGCCATATCGTTTTCTATCTGCTCCAAGAAGCGGGCCCACATCCAAGCCCACATTTCTGGAGCCACTAACAAACCGGTTGAACTTTTCAAAATCTGCAAGGAACTCGCCAATGCCACTGCAGTCTCTACCTGTCTCCTTCCATCCATGACACTCTGCACCGCTTTGGCCTCCCATTTCACATCATAAACTTAGGACATTATGTCCTTACTCTCCTCCACCCCAATCTCCACTCCCACTCTGCTCCACTGCCTCCCTTGACTCCTCTACTTCCACCCCCCACACTCTCCTCCGTCTTGCCTATAGCACCAGATGAGGTCGCTAAAGTGGTCCGCTCTATGAAGGCCTCCTAACAGGTGCTCCCCTGCTCTTCTAGAACCATTAAAGACAACATCTCCTCTCTTGCCCCGAATCTTGCCGACTTCTGTAACTACTCCTTCACCACTGGCTCTTTCCCTATATCCCTCAAGCACTCCTTTGTGCACCCTCTCTTAAAAAAGCTGTCGGCTGACCCGTCCTGCCCAGCTAACTATCACCCATCTCCACCACTCCTTTCCTGGGTAAACTCTTAGAGAAGCTGGTCCTCCCCAACTGACCCTCCACACTGGACTTGTTGGTTGCCTCCATGACCATCCATCAGGATTCCGGGCATCCACAGGCATGGAAACCTCTCTCCTGAACACCCGTGAAGACATGCTTGCAAATCTTGACTCTTAACTCTCCTGCTGTTCTCATTCTTCTCAATCTTTCCTCTGCCTTTGACATGGTCAACCATTCTATCCTCATAAAACGGCTCCGGGATAACCTCTGCATCATGGATAGTGCAATGGATTAGCGGACCTCTTTTCCTCACAAACATGCCCTTCACAGCTGCAACTGGGCCCTTTCTCCTCCACCACCTCACTCTCTACCTGTGGCGTCCCCCAGGGCTCTATCCTTTCGCCTTGGCTCTTCAGCATCTACCTCCCCCCTCTTGCTGCCCTGATAGCCTCCTTCTCTCCTCATTCCCCGTGCTACGCGGATGACACACAGCTTTCCTTCACGCTTCCCTCCACATCTTCCTCCCCCTCCACCTCACATCCCTGATTGTCTGACCACCATCCAGACATGGTGTGTGGCTAAGGATCTCTGTATTAATGCCAGTAAGACTGAGATCCTTCTCATTGGGACCCCTGTGCCCTGTTTCCCTCCTACCCTCTGGCCGCCCTCCTTGGGACCTCTACACTCCCCATCTTGAAAGGCCAAAAACCTTGGGGTCGTCTTTGACTCCGCTCTCTCCATCACCCCCCACATCGTGGACCTTGCCAAGAAGGCCCACTTCCAGCTACACCTCCTTAGAGGCCTTCTCCCTTTCCTCACCTTCCCCTTGCCCACCCTAGCACTTAGCCTGAGACCCCTCCCCTTGGCACTTCCCTCCCAGGCCCCCCAACAGCACGTGTCCTCGACCACCCCCAACCCATACCTATCTCCTGCACTCCTCTTCACTGCACGTGCACGTCGAACGTCGCAAGGCCTAGTAGTACCACAATTGTATACTTACTATTTTGCCACTGTTATTTACTCCGCTTGTTCCCTCCCCACTTTGCCTTGTGGCGCCTGGAAACACAATTCTATTGTATAGACGCCTAACAAAGGCTCAGTAAATAAATTCTTAAATACACGCGTGCACACTGGCAGGGAATTATCTTTGGATGCACACACTATCACACAGTGCAGCTATTCCCTTAGTTATGGAACCTTCCTCTGCTCTGAGCCATGCCCTCTGGGTTTTCTACTTCCTGCCCCCCTTTGCCTAAAACTTGAAGCCCATTAACAGACATAATGGGCAACAGTAGTCCTTCTTTCCCTCTCTACTCCAACACTTGTCACCTCACCCCCCCCCGGACACCCACATCCACAGTATAGGTTGACCAGGTGACTCCATGTCACCAGGTTACATATGTTCCAGTCCTGGGCTTTAAGTTAAGAAAGCATTGCATTCTGGGAGCTGTAGTTTTGTTTTGGTTTCAATTGCATTCAAATGTCAGAAAACAATGATTTTCATAATAAACTCTAGAGGTGCTCAGATGACATGGATTGCCTTATGTTATCGCCCTCAAACATCACACATGGGAGAAAAGGCGCCACTGCCCATTGCCGTGCCACAAGCCCTGGAATCCGTGCTCAGAAATGATGCCAGTCTTCCATCCCTACCCCCCACTTTTCACTCCTCTGGACAGGCTCAGCAAAAACAAAAGGGCCCAACCCTCCATGCTGGTGTGCCCCGGCCCCTCCATGCTGGTGTGCCCTGGTCCCTCCATGCCGGTGTGCCCTGATCCATCCATGATGGTGTGCCCTGGTCCCTCCATGCCGGTGTGCCCTGGTCTGTCCATGATGGTGTGCCTTGATCCGTCCATGATGGTGTGCCTTGGTCCGTAAATGATGGTGTGCCCTGGTTTCTCCATGCTGGCGGGCCCTGGTCCCTCCATGCCGGTGTACCCTGGTCCCTCCATGCTACCGT
This sequence comes from Ambystoma mexicanum, assembly GCF_040938575.1. NCBI lineage: Eukaryota > Metazoa > Chordata > Amphibia > Caudata > Ambystomatidae > Ambystoma > Ambystoma mexicanum. The sequence continues at coordinate 17,337,387 of NC_090931.1, read as the reverse complement.
GCCCTGGTCCCTCCATGCTGGTGTGCCCTGGTCCCTCCATGCTGGCGTGCCCTGGTCCCTGCATGCTGGTGTGCCCTGGTCCCTCCATGCCGGTGTGCCCTGGTCCATGCCGGTGTGCCCTGGTCCCTCCATGCCGATGTGCCCTGGTGCCTCCATTCTGATGTGCCTTGGTCCCTCCATGCTGGTGTGCCCTGGTCCCTCCATGCTGGTGTGCCCTTGTCCCTCCATGCTGGCGGGCCCTGGTCCCTCCATGCCGTTGTGCCCTGGTCCCTCCATGCTACTGTGCCCTGGTCCCTCCATGCTGGTGTGCCCTGGTCCCTCCATGCTGGCGTGCCCTGGTCCCTCCATGCTGGTGTGACCTGGTCCCTCCATGCCGGTGTGCCCTGGTCCCTCCATGCCGGTGTGCCCTGGTCCATGCTGGTGTGCCCTGGTCCCTCCATGCCGGTGTGCCCTGGTCCATGCCGGTGTGCCCTGGTCCCTCCATGCCGATGTGCCCTGGTGCCTCCATTCTGGTGTGCCCTGGTCCCTCCATGCTGGTGTGCCCTGGTCCCTCCATGCTGATGTGCCCTGGTCCCTCCATGCTGGCGGGCCCTGGTCCCTCCATGCCAGTGTGCCCTGGTCCCTCCATGCTACCGTGCCCTGGTCCCTCCATGCTGGTGTGCCCTGGTCCCTCCATGCTGGTGTGACCTGGTCCCTCCATGCCGCTGTGCCCTGGTCCCTCCATGCCGGTGTGCCCTGGTCCATGCCGGTGTGCCCTGGTCCCTCCATGCCGGTGTGCCCTGGTCCATGCCGGTGTGCCCTGGTCCCTCCATGCTGGCGGGCCCTGGTCCCTCCATGCCAGTGTGCCCTGGTCCCTCCATGCTGGTGTGCCCTGGTCCCTCCATGCCGATTTGCCCTGGTGCCTCCATTCTGGTGTGCCCTGGTCCCTCCATGCTGGTGTGCCCTGGTCTCAATGTACAAGGGTCACACTGTGCCCAAGGTTGCGGGCCAGTTTTGAGGATGCTTAGTTTCACAGAGAGATGCTGATTTCTGGCAGATGAGAGTCTCTGAGAACCACCGAGCAGAGCCATGGGTGCGGACAGGGCAGCCCCCCCAGCCGGCAGCCCCCCCCACGCCCTCACCTCCTCCCTCTGACTCTGTTGTGTGTTTCTGCCGACTCTTCAGGATTGGCAAACTCAAAGTATGCTTTCTGCTGTACCAGGGAAACAATTTAACAGGTAGTCCCTGATGCAGCCCTTCCCCATCTGTGCCCCTGGTCATCACCCGCTTCGCCCACCCCCAAAAACGGCCCTGGCTGTATAAAGCAACATAGATAGAAGCTCAATAGCAGCTGCTATCTCTGGCAAGTGCCTCTGACCCCGGCCCACAGGGGCAGTAGGCAGAGACCTCTTTATGGGAGGGCAAAAGGGGCACTTGCCCCGGGCCCCCAACTTGGAGCAGAGCCCCACAGAGCTGCCTGAGCTAATGAAGTCTGTTTCCATTGTTCATTAACTTCAATAGCACGTTAGGATATTTAATGGCATGCTGCTGAGGCTCTAAACCTTATGCCTACCTGTTGACAAATACATTCTCCTCTGATCAATTCATCCTGTAATGGTTTGTGCTCACTGTGGTATACATAGTTTGGGCATTCACTACGGCTCATTTTGATTGCTGCGAGGCAGCATATCAAACTTGGGGTTGTGATCGGTTCGGTGGAGGCGGGCCCCAAAGAGGTCTGTGCCCCAAGCCCCAAGTGCTTAAGATGGCCCTGGCAGTAGCGGTGGAGAGAGAGGAATCTGTGCAGTTTGCACTCACCCTGGCCGATCAGCCACCCTCTGTTTGCTGCTGAGGTGAGGTGTGGAAACTACCCTTTAGAGTCTGACCCGTCACAACGACGTGGAATAGGCAGTGATCGTGGGAAGGGGAGGGGGTGGGGGAAGGCCCGGGCACTGCTCAGTGAGCCTGCCCCCCACGCTTGATGCATGCTGGAGCCCCCTGTGTGGCTTTGCAACTCCCCCACCCACGCCATATGGATAACCTCTCTGCCCTAGGATCCAGCCTGCACACCCTGGCGCTGGGATCTCTGGGGGGGTCTACCTCCTCCCAGCTCCTCTGGAGACTGGGGAATCACAGGCCCATATCATGGCAACAGAGACTGAGGTCAAGGGGGGTCTAGGGGCACACGGGTGTACCTGTAAGTGTGAGGCCGCGCTTGGCATGTGAAGCTGCACTCCATATATGAGGCCTACAGCTGGCATGTGGGGATGAGGCTGCACCGGTGCATGTGATCAGTGGCATACCGAGCAGGATGGCAGGGGGGGCCAGCTGCCCCTCAGAGGATCTTTTCAAAGCCTTACCGGCGCATTTGTCCGTGGGACACCTCTCCCGTTTGGCAGGACAATGTGCGCTGAGCAATTCCTTGATCCGCACGCCCACTGTCCTGGCAGCAGGGCGCCAGGCCTGTTTCTTGGCCCTGACGAAGTGGGCGACTGCCCGGGGCGCATTCACCTTGGCAAGGGCACATTGCATTGGGCTGTGCGCCATTGCTCGAGTAGAGGCAGTAGGTTCCGGTGCTGTCTCTGAGGCACCTAACGTCTACGGGAGCAATCGCGCAGAAACGGCCCCCAGTTGACACCCCCGCCCTGCCTCCACGGGTCATTAGCTGCAGGGGTCCCTTTCAGACGCGGCGCAACAGCAAGTGAAGGGAAGAAACAATGCGCCACAGGGAAGTTAACTAACTCCCTCATGTGCTATCGGCAGCGCAAAGCACTGCTGCAAAGTTTCATGGGCTCGGCGCCGCAGCATGTCCCGAGACCCCTTCCTTTTGCACATGCTTCTGCAGGTACTACAGCAGACACTACTACTCCAGCTGCTACTGACGGTGCTTATTTCACGGTGTGCAAGTTCAGGTCATTTCGTTTGTGGTTTGGGGCAACACTTTCATAACAAGTGTGTGCAAATAAACAGTGCCATACAAATAACAGGAAATGCTGTCCTGAAGAAATTAAATACTTTTTCTACAGAATGTGTAAATTACAAATTTCTATAAAATAAATAAGCAGGAATAAAGATTATACTTGGTGTGTCTCGCACAAAAATACTGATCAGCTGTGGAATGATGATGGCATACCTACTATGAATCACTAGGTGGGACAGTCTTGCTTTAAAGAAGAAAAGGAAAGGGAACTGAGGACATTGCAGAGAGGCAGGTCCACTCGTACTTTTTATGACCTGGGCATCTATTAGCAGTACCTGGCAAATGCCTAAAACGTATACACAAGCCAAAAACTGTTGGCTTTGCCAATGTTTTTTTTAGCAGGACTTCACTGATAGACACGCACAGTGCTTATAAATCAATTGGCTGAAAGCAGATCTGGTTAAGACATTTTTACTACAACAGTGGTGTTTACAGCTCAAATTAAGTCATTACCTCTCAGAAGACTGCTTTGAAAAAACAGTGGCATGCACTTCGAGTGCAAAGTTTGATGTTAAGGCTTGATTAAAGAGAGCTGAAAGAGTTTCCTTCTGGCTCAGTACATTGACAGTCCAACTCTAGCGTGAGCCAAGACGGCTGATTCCTTTCGCCAGTACTGTACCTGGCACTTAGCTTGTGCACTTGGGGGAGTACAAGTGGACACTTTGTCAACACTCTATTCTTCCCTTATTTGACAAAAAATGATCCTCCGTAACCACCCAGGTATTTTACGATTACATCAAAATGTGAGGAGTGATTAACTAGAGGAGCAACTCATGAGGGAGCCAATGACCAGAGGGGTGATGGGCCATATGAACCAAGGACCAAACAAAAGCGATCAACCAGGTTGCCCAAGACCAGAAGCACCTGAGCAGAGAAGAGTGACTCACAAGGGAGTCAAGGACCAGAGGGGTGACAGAAAAGCAGAGCAACTCACAAGGACCTTGCTGCCAAGTGGGGGGCCCATGCCATGCGTGACGCCATGAGCCAGTCCTGGATCTTCACTTTGCACGGTGCTTCTTCTAGGCCCATACTTATAATGGGAAGAACACAAATACCAGTCCTAGCATTTAACAGGAAATGCCTGGGGTATGGAAATACCTGGCAGGTATGCAAGGGAGCCAAGGACTGGAGGAGAGCGACGAATCAAGGACCAGTTGGATGATATACCAGAGAAGCCAAGGATCCAAAAAGCCAATGATGTGCTTTTATAAGTCACACACACAAGTAATACAAATAAACACTAACTGTTAGAAAAATAAAAAGCAATTTTAATAAAAATGTTCTTAAATCACAATGAAATAAAACCTGTTTCATGTGTATAACAGTGATTTATTGACGTCGGGTTGGAGTTACTTAACCGCAGGGTATAGTTTGGGAGTAGCGCGCATGCTGAGGGCACGCAGGGGCGGGGGGCGCAATTTAGTGTTTCGCCCTGGGCACCAAATGGACTACAAACTGCTCTCCAGGACAACTTACCCTTTCCCAATACAATGGGAGAGGTGTCCTGCTGCCAGGACAATGTCCCAAGGAGCCACGGGCAACAGAGAGGCTCTCACGTTGATCTCTGTCAACGACATTTACAATGTGAGCTATTAGGCACTGATGGGAGGGAGGAGGGGTACTATTAGCAGGGGCCTTTGTCCATTTGGAAATGTGAATGGGAGGGAGTGATCAGAAGTGAGATGGTGCATAATGTTGCAAGCTTTATGAAATAATGACTATGGCTTTAAAACCCAAGGGGGATTTGTTAGGCTCACATTAATCAACATATGCTTTTGTGACGTTGCATGCAGAGTGGGGAGAATAAAACTAAAACCATACTCTTATTGGTCAACATATTTCTATGACAATGCATATAGTGTATAGTGAGCTTATTATGAAAGCCTAGTATATTATGTAATGTGCTTTGCTTCCAAGGCATTGCTATCAATAATGTATTATTTAAACACATGAAATGCAAAACAAAACCTTAATAAATATCAACTCAATCTGGGAAGATGTGCTCAGTTGCTTAAATTGTCCACATCCTGGTTTCACTATTTAACCAAAGTGTGTGATCCTGGACAAATCATGTAATCGCTCTGTGTCTTACCTGCAGCTCTGTAAGTGATTCACTTCATAGCTTATGTTAATATATCGTGCTGTTATTTTTTAAGTCTAATGTCTATAGAGTTGCTCCATATATATAATAATAGTGCAATTTAGGTAATATGCAGCACAGTTATTTGCCACTTGGCTCACTTATGGCAACTTATTCTAAAGTCCCTTCCATGGTTACTCCAAGTATCAAAGACTGATGCTGCTGCTTGCGATGTCCATTTCTGTGAAGCCACCTCTATTGGTGCAATCCATATGCAAATTAGGAGGTTTGCATGTATTTTGCCCCAGAGTGCCTGGGCAGACGTGTACTAGATGAGTTTCCTGCATCTGTAACGATCATGCAGTTTTATTTTTTTCGTTATGTGTTTAAATGCCATCTGTCACTAATACATTGGGCACACTGCATTTGAGGGGGGAAAAGTAATAGGACTTTTTTTGTGGCTCGCCCCCCTCACTCTCCACTCTTGCAATGCTGGGTACTCCTGTGCATAGCATGCTGTGCTCCTCTGAATAGCATAAAATGGTTATGATATGATACAATAGTTTATTTATATAGCGCCTATACCCAATGTGTTTCAAAGCGCTTCAAGGCAAGGGAGGGAACAAGGGAAAATACAATGACATTCTTACAGGCCACGAACAGTAAGGATGTGAAATTAACTATCGTACTCGGCCTGACGACATTTCAGGTAGTGCAAGAGCTAAGACATAGATAAGGAAGGGAGGGGGAGAGTGGGTAGGAAATGGAAACAGGCAGGCGACTACCGTACTAGGCCTGACAGTATTCTTGGTAGAGCCGAAGAAAAACAAGAGGTGAGGGAGAGGGGTGCAGAAAGCTAGGGGAGGAACAAAACAAGCGGCTATCATACTAGGCCTGAGGACATTTCAGATAGTGCTGGAGGGGTGGTGGGGAGGAAATGGAAACAGACAGGCGACTACCGTACTAGGCCTGACAACATTTCTGGTAAAGCCGGAGAAAACAAAAGGTGAGGGAGAGGTTCAGAAAGGGAGGGGAGGAACAAAACAAGCAACTATCATACTAGGCCTGATGACATTTCAGATACTGCTGGAGCAGGTGAGGGGGGAACAAGTAAGGTGAGGGCAGAGGAGACAGACAAGGTTGCTATCATACTAGGTCCAGGGACAAATCTGATAGAGTAAGTGCATAGAAGAAAGTAAGGCGAGCAGATAGGAAAAGGGAGAAGGGAAAGGAGGAGAGAAAAGAGAGTAAGCAGTCAAAAAGAGTGGAGAAGCAAGAGGGGAGAGCGAATACAATTGCAGAAGTCAGTAGTAACAAATAATGTTGCAAGCCAGGATACAAGATGAAGATGATAACAGCATGATTCAGGGCCACCATGAGAAAGGGTGATGCACCGTGAATCAATGAAGTGCATAAAAGTGAAATCCAGCATTGGCCACAAGATGGTGAGGCTGAAACCAGAATGTATCAGGACAGACTCCTGCAGAAGTAGGCTGGAGGGGAAGGGGGGAGCGGGTAGAAGAGGCAAGCAAAACAGGCAACACCTGTGTGCGAGAAGGGTGGGTGTCACAATGGAACATCACGGGGGGACCAGAGGGGGTGGGGATGGCCTGTGAGGACAGAGGGAGTAAACACATGTTGGTGCATGCTACCTTCTGTCTGAGGAGGGGGTCAGGCCCTGGGTCCTCCCGGTCTGAACAGGAATTGCCCTTTTCTTCATCTGCCCTTCACTTCGGACGCCCGGGCAAGAGACGCCCTTGATCTAAGAGTTAAGAGCAGGAAGGAAGAGGCAGGGCTAAGAAGGTGGGTGGGGTTTAGGCCAGATGACCTAGATCCACTTGCACCTGCTGCCCAGCTGCAAAGGAAGAGAGGCTGGAGGGCACCAGAGTGCTTGATGCTGCCTCAGGCATACGACTGTGGCACTGGCATCTCATGACTGGGTGGCGTGCAAGACAGCACACCAGTTAAGATATGGTTCTTAACTGAAAGGGCCTTGTGTTTGCATTAGTAACTCTCATTTTTTCTTAACCTGATGCTTGTTTGCTCTTTTCATGAGTGTTAATAATGAGAATGTGTGTTCTCATCTAGACCTACATGCCGCACTCCTCCGGCTTCTAAGCGCTGTTATACCCGGTGTTGTTATTACACCATCTTTAATAGTACTTGGTTGTGAACCTCGGAAGGATGAAAGGCTGAGTCGGCCCTCTGCGGGATTTGAACGTGTGTGTTGTGCACGTTGCACTCATTTCAGGGCCAAGCACTTTACTGATGAGCTATTCACCCACAGAGTGATGTCTGCCCTTCTATCGGGTGTGGTGGTCGCTATCGCTGGCTAGTGACTAATACACTGACTCACACGAGCAACGACTACTGAAACATTTATAATATATATAATGGAGCCAAATACAGCGGGGGTTAATAGCCATCGAGATGACCAGCCAGCGGGGAGCTGAAACATTAAGGGCCCAATTCATGGAAATGTTCATAGAAATCTTGCAAGGGCCACACACCGAGAAGGACATTGCGTGAGACTGCGTGCAGAATAAAAAATGTGCATCCCGTGTATTCATGGAATTACCTGTGTAGAACTACAACATGCGCAGGCTGCATGTGGAACGCCCACGACACGCCCACATGTAGAGCGATATCAGCCATGGAAACAGACCTTTGTGCACTCTGCGCGTGCAATTTAATTCACCCCTGAAAATCCGCCTGCCAACCCCCACAAGAAGGTCAGCACCCTGCCGGGGTGCGTGGGGTCCCCCGTAACTATTACCAGCACCCCCTCAACATGTGTACCACGGATCGTAAAATTCAACATTAGCCGGTAGATATGTGTGCAAACCCTCGCAAACAGCTCCTGCATCCCGATACGATGCATTCGTACATCCCTAAGTGTGATTGGAACCCCGACTGCACGCACACACCCCACAATCCAACTTACAATCTTACCCTCATGCAACGATTCCATTCGCAAGTACCTGTACGCCTGTCTTTGGGTGGCGGATCGTATGAAGGACTTGCGTGGTCAATTACCTGCTGAGAGGTTGCACGCTCGAATCGTGCTGTGCAATTGTGGGCATGTGATGGACTGCCTGCGGGCCATCCCTCGTAACGCCCACTTTTTCACATGTTCTTCCCCATGTTCCGTGTTCTGTGCCCTGCTTCGCCCTGTGCGCAAGTCTCGCCCACGCTTTGCGTGGTGACTCGTACAAGGTGCTCGATGCCTCGCAGAGACGTGCTGAGCATGCATGAACTCCACGCAATTCCTGGAAAAGTACCGAGCATTCGATTCCATGAATCGACAAACGCTGATTTGTGCGCAGTTTGGCGCGCAAGTACCCTATTTTCCGCACAAATAATTCCATGAATTGGGCCCTAAACCCCCACTGAAAAGGCCTGTCTTTGTCAGCAAGTGGCTGGTAGGGAAGACGGTATTAAAAGTCAACGAGGTGAGAACAGTTCTGTGTACAGTGCACCCCCAGGGAAGTGATGCCGGAAGCGCGGCAAAGTGCACGTTATAAGACGGCAGGGGGCAGTTCCAGACCCCCCCACACACCCCTCAGCTCGCGGCCCCTCATCACAACACATCATTGTTGCCTGCCCCATTTAGTGTGGGAGTGGAACGGGGTCCTGTGTTTAAAGTTTCGAGATCACAGCACTCTCGCTCCTCAGTTCCTGCAAGAGACGTGCCCTGTGGCCAACACACAGATACCACGCCGGGAGGTTAACATTTAAGGTGTGTGAACATGATATCCAAAAACAGGTTATAATAACGCTTTGCTACAGAATTCTAGGGGTGTAGTTTAGTGAACAACCCGCCCCTGTGAGTGTTGAGATGCGCGCGTGCTAAAGCGCACAGAAACCCGCGTTCTTATCGCAAGCGAGCGCTGGTTATGTCCTAAATGCAATCTATAGAGGATAACAAGCCCCACAACCCAGACCCCCAGGAGGGCCCAAGACAGTCTACGGTGAGACCCCCAGGAGAGCCCAGGACCCCCAGGAGAGCCCAGGACAGTCTACAGTGAGACCCCCAGGAGGGCCCAGAACAGTCTACAGTGAGACCCCCAGGAGGGCCCAGGACAGTTTACGGTGAGACCCCAAGGAGGGCCCAGAACAGTCTACAGTGAGATCCCCAGGAGGGCCCAGGACAGTCTACGGTGAGACCCCCAGGAGGGCCCAGAACAGTCTACGGTGAGACCCCCAGGAGGCCCAGGACACTCTACGGTGAGACCCCAAGGAGGGCCCAGAACAGTCTACAATGTGACCCCCGGGAAGGCCCAGGACAGTCTACGGTGAGACCCCAAGGAGGGCCCAGAACAGTCTACAGTGTGACCCCGGGGAGAACCCAGGACAGTCTACGGTGAGACCCCAAGGAGGGCCCAGGACAGTCTACGGTGAGAACCCCGGGAGGGCCCAGGACAGTCTACAGTGAGACCCCAAGGAGGGCCCGGAACAGTCTACAGTGAGACCCCAAGGAGGGCCCGGAACAGTCTACAGTGAGACCCCGGGAGGGCCCAGGACAGTCTACGGTGAGACCCCCAGGAAGGCCCAGAACGGTCTACAGTGAGACCCCCGGGAGGACCAGAACAGTCTAGAGTGAGACCCGCAGGACTCACCGTGTGCAGGAGAGAGGGCGAGGAGCCACATCACGAGGAGTCGCCCCATCGCAGCCAGGAAGGTCGCCAGACAATCTGACACAGGCACTTCCGCTGATACTAACACGGCAGAGCAGAGGCGCTCGCTTTTAAGTGGGAGCTAGAAGTTACCCATGACTTCATGGCGCCCGCCTGACGGCGTGGGGGGGATTTCCTCTCCAGGGTGCGCATGTGAGTGGCTGTGTAGCCGCCGCCCCCCACCCCCGTAAACCATGAGCCATGTTAGTTCCCTTCCTAGCCTCACATGGGGTTGGAGCTATATATCTAGGCGCTATGTTTACTCATCGGTGTGCATGGGGGAAGTGTGAGGTGAACCATCAAGGACCCAGCTGCACCTGTGGAAAGGGATTGCCTGGTGCAGCGACCTACCTGTGATGGCAAGGGCTGGCCACACTAGTGGCATCCTGTGACGATGTCATCCTGGGCAGTACAAGCAAAAGTCCCTTTAAAGAAAACAGCAAGCGGGAGGGTGCTCTTGAACCCCCCCTCCTCCCCAGAGGGGATTCATATTATTATTATTTAATGGAAGAAATGGCAAGTGCCACCCCCCCCCCCTTTCTAACTCTACTGTATCTCTAGTAACCCCCACGCTGTGTGCCCCAACTATGACACCCCGAAAGGTAACACAAACCGCAAGCAGTGACCAACTCAAACACTTACAGAACCCCCGATTTAGGCACAGGGGCGCCTCCCACAGGCAGCCTAAACAGGGGCTGATGTTCTGTTATGTTACTAGGCTTTTGTGCTGCACCAAATCACCATGGCAGAGCGCCTAGGCTCCCCCGTGGGTGGCAGGGGTGACCAGACCATAGTCTGGCAGAGGAGAGGAAATGAGCCAAGGCAAGAGAGGAGAAGAGCAGTTCCTAGCCAACTTGGTGCCCCACCCGCCCCCTCCCGCCCCCCCCAACTGCAAGAAGCTTGGTTTCAATTAAGAGTTCGGGATCACAGATGTTGTAGACGCACCATCTGTCTCTTTAAGTAAAAGTGCTGCTGTCCATGGATTGTCAGCCACATGTCTTTTTTTTTTTCCTCGCTGAAATGCATTGCGCGTATCTTTGCACTTTTGAGATTCAAGCCCACTTTCTTTCGTTTGAGAGTTAGGACTGTTTCTGGTTCAATAGGTCTCATATCTGACATCACCATTTCGGTGCTGGCCTTATACTTCAATGGGACTTCACAAATCACTCTGGCCTCTTTATTTCTGGCAATCAGGGGCTATATTTCACCCCACACATCCCCCCTCCTGGAACTTTGATTCCAGTGAGACAGAGTGAAGAGCAAGGAGAGAGTGGGGTTTCTGTTTTCCTTGTGGCCTGGGTTCATTCCAGGAATCTCCGTCAGAGCACGTCCGCTCTTTTCTCCGTCCTGAGGGAGTGGCGTTCTGGTCTGCACTCCACTCTTTTCAAATTTTGGGTTTTGGTCCTGGAACCCTCCCTTTCCGGTAGCCCCACCTTCGGCCTGTAGCGGCAAGGAGTTATTTAATCTGCCGAGAATATACGAGAGGGTAAGTATTTCATACAGTACTAATTCCTCCAGTATGATCGATGAGCGAATTGACAACAACACAATAAGTTACAAATTACATTTCACTTGACATATACAATTCAGAAAAGAGCAATTACTTTTGGTACGTTCCAGATAAGTATAAGTTGTTTTACTCCCGGTATATATCTGATTTTCTCCATCCGGGTTTCCATTCTTTACTTTTATTCTTCAGATTTTTCCTGGGCTCTACCCTCACTTGGTTCTTCAATCAGTCGCAAGTTATTTCTGGGAGGACAGCTTTTCAACTGATTGATATGAACCCATTTCTCTTCCGTCTGTTCTCCTTTAGGGATGCTGATCTTATAGGCGACAGGTGAGATTTTATCGACAATTTCAAAAGCACTGCACCAAGAGGGGAGTACCTTCCGCTCTTTGGTCTGGTTCTTTTGGAAATTGTACAGGTAGACCGTCTCCTACTTTGTACTCTTTCTTGATAGTCTTTAAGTCATAGTGGGTTTTCATCCCCTCTGCCGACTTTTCTAAGTTTAGTTGAGCATAAGCAAAAGCGTGCTGAAGATGTTTTCATAAATTTTCAATGTACTCACGACTCGTGGACGCATTGATCAGGGCCTGCTCTTGAGTTCTTTAGAGCAGATCCTGAGGTAGCACAAATTTCATCCAGTCGTGAGTTCGAATCGAGACATTTTTGTCGCAAAAGATGGTGTAGACCTGATGGCCATCAGGCCAAGCGGTAATCAGATGTCGCAACTAGGTCCAGAGTCTGCCACAAACTTCTTCAAGATGGCCACAATTGTCTTATTGTACCTCTCACACCCCGCTCGAGGCTGGTTGGTAGGCAATGGGGAGTTTTCTCTTCACCCCGAGTATCTCCCACATCTTTGTCATCAGCTCACTGGTAAAATGACTTCCTTGGTCTGACTCAATCCTCTGGCGAAGGCCGAAACGAGAGAAGATATGATTGATCATTAGGGCGGCAGCTGATTCTGCCATGCAATTTGGGGCCTGAAGACATTCCACCCACCCGGTAAACAAGCATGTCACGGTCAACATGTACTTGTTTCCTATAGAGGAGCGAATCACTGGCCTGATTAAATCGACGTGCAAACACGCCCAAGGCAGTGTCATTCCCCTTTTCTGTAGGGGAGCTTGGTGTGTGAGAGAGCATGGCTGAAAGTGAGCACACACAAAACACCCCTTTAAGTGAAGGTTGAGGTCCTGACCCATGTGTGGCCAGTATGCGACCTCTCGCAAGATTTCTAAGGTTGTATGAAACCCCCATATGACTGGCAATGTCTGTGTCATGGGTGTGACATAACATCAGACTTCGGAATGAGTTAGGTAGCACTGACTGATCACATCTAGATATGGATCTCTGTACCAACCAACTGCCTTGGATGCAGAACATTTTCTAAAACTTCATCAACACCCGTAGATCTTCTTTCCCGATGTAATCGGATTCTTTCAATATGAATATGTTGATAACATTTCCCAATAATTGGGTCGTCTTTTGTGCCGTAATCAAATCAGCATCTGGAGTTCTTTACTCCACTGGGCGTTTGAGAGTTCATTTTGGGCATGTGTTTGGGATCTGGTGACAGCAGCAACCTGGATTTCCCCCAGCAGGAATCCAGTTTCTAGGAGATCTCCATGGATGGCTCCAGTTTTGGAGGGACCAGATAAAACTAGAAATGACTTGGTCAGCCAAGTCATTTCTAGTTTTATCTGGTCCCTCCATTTTGGAGTGACCTCTGATCTTTTTCCAATAGATGGTCATTTCATTAGAGGTGACCAGATCATCAATTGCTTGGATTAATTTCCTGTGCTTGAGCGATTTGTCATTCGCACACAGCATGCCTCGATTTTTCCAATTAATCAGGTGCTCCACGAACCCATTCCTGACATAATCTGAATCAGTTATTATGACCAGTTCTTTGAGCTGGTGTTGCATGGCAGTGAGGACGGCTTGATGTACCACCATCAACTCTGCCACCTGACTACTTCAGGGACCTATTTTGTACCCAGCAGAGGGCTCTCGGGCCTCATCACCCAAGCATTCCCAATGCCAGCCACTAGTTCTTTTCCCCGTGATTATTAACATGGTAGGAGCACCCATCCACATAAACTGTGGGTATCCCCTGGCACGTGTCTTCCTCATAGACTTTGTGCGGGGAAGTAAGGTATGTCTCCATATTGTCTTTGGTCTTTAGACTTATGTTCTTGAGCAGAGTCATGCAAGTCAGCCAAACCTTGCACTAGGGGACTCTTCTGGTTTTGGCCATATCTGACCTCCACAGGAAAGCCTTGCCTGGACAGAATCCAGGAAGTAATTTTGAAATTACTCACATTTCCTTTTCGGATTCGGTCACTCTGGAGATAGTTCAAAGGCTGGTGAGGAGTCTCGACAATGATGTGTTCCCTCTGGATGAACGGGCGGTAATTCTTCAACCCCCACACTGTTGCCAGGAGTGCCTTTCGCAATTGTTGAATTTTTCCTCCACAGAGGACAAAGTCTTGCTCACGTACGAGATTAGTTTGTTGACCTTGTCGTGCTTTTGGTATAATACTGCTGTTAAGCAAGCATTGGAGAACCCTGTCTCCAAAAAGAATGAGGAATTCCTCATTCTTTATGGGGTAAGCCAAACAAGGTGCTTGGGAAAGGCTTCTCTTTAGTTGTTTTACTGCCTCGGATTGTTCTAGACCCCACTCCCACTTGACCCTGGCCTTTAATAAATGGACCAAGGGTTGTGTGACCTCTGCATAGTCCTCTAAGAACTTTCTACTATAATTAGTGAGTGCAAGAAGGCTTAGTTGTTCTCGCAGAGTAGTAGGGTCTTTTAATTTCAATAATGCGTCCACCTTTTTCACCCGGGCACTGAGACCGTCAGGGGTGATTTCACGCCCTAAGTAGTTCACACGGGCCTTACACCACTGTGCCTCCTGAAAGGACAGTTTTGCTCCGGCTTTCTGCAACTGGGTCAGACCATAGCATATTTCAACTATATGGTCCTCCACAGTTGAGCTCTTGATTAAGACATCATCTACAAAGGCTAGAGTTCCCCTTTTGCCCAAGTCTGGCATGGCCTTATATAGGAAGATATTACATTTGTTGCCAAAGTTTATGTATCCAAAGGCAGTTCAGGTCCATGTGTACTGTGGGCCCCCGAAGGTAAAGGCAAGCTTGTACTGGTCTTCTCTACTCATGGGTACGATCCAGTAACCATTGGTCAGATCAATGGCGATATATGCCTTTCACCTTTGGATCTGGGCCAGTCCCTGATCGATGTAGGGAAGGGGCCATCTGGACATGTGGACCCGTTTATTTAACTCCCTATGGTCTGCAGAAAGTCTCCATTGGTCATTGGGTTTCAGTATCCCCAGTACCGGGTTGTTAAAGGTACTGTGGACTGGACAAATTATCCCATGGGATTCTAAGTTCATAATAATCTCTGTGAGTGATTCCATAGACGTGTGAGGCAACCGGTATTGCTTCACAAACACAGGAGCCATCTCGGAGTCCCTAGATATGGAGGTTGAACGCATATTGGTGTGTCCAAAGTTGTATGAATCCACAGCAAAGATATCCTGAAAATGGAAAAACACCTATTTCAGCTTCTGCTTTTGCTCCTGGGTCTCAAAGGCATCAGCGAGATTGATTAGTTCATCGACCATCTGCTTAAAGCCTGGAAAGACCTTGTGTTTGGCGATCTCGGTGGTATCCTCCAGATGGATGGAGAGATCTCTTGTTATGGGGTTGGCCTGTACATGAGGTTTCAAGGATGGGAGTCGGTCACTGTTGTCTTGAAATACCACCTCATCCTCCTGATGTCACAGGTCACCTCTTCCCCACCATAAGAGCAGGAAGAGTACACCAAGAAATGTCCCCCTTGTCGGGTGAAAATCCTTTCCAGAGGAATATCGTCATCAAAATTGTAACAATCATTTGTAATTGGTACAATGGTCTCATTACCTAAGTCAATAGAAGAATATTGGCCATCAACCGCCATTCCACTAAAGGTGTCTGCGCTCAAAGTGATACTTCTAGGGTCGCTGTTGTAGAGGAGGTCCCAGATATGGCCTGCACCCCTTCCCCCCAGTGCGAGTTGCCAGTAAAATACTTGCCAAGGTATGTCACGTATGAGGAGCAACTGAACCAACAGAGAGCCGCATTGGGCCTCTGCCCTGTGTACATTAGAAGATCAGTACCTGTTGAAATGCCAATAAGCAGACAGCCCTGGGCAGCACGGTACACAATCAGACAACCATACCAGCTGCTGATACGAAACGATGAGTATTTACAGACTGTCCAGGAGGAAACACAAAGAGCCCTGATGGAAGGCAGACGATGATGAGAAGAGGGCCGGGACAGACTAACGCATGAGAAAAGGCAACACGCGAACGCGTGTATCCATGAAAACAGGTACAAGAGACACAAAGGACAACACAATGTTAAAACATAAGAAACGTCATAGCGAAAGAACCAAGATGAAAGAATCAAACCTGTTAAACGTGTGTAAATAGGCTTGAAACGCAAGATGCTAAGAAATCGATACTGCTTGCAATGCTTAGTAGAAGGTAGAGCGGCAAGCGCCAACCATATATCTACCTCAAGAAGGCACAATGTACACGTGCAACTCCATTTTGTAAAAGCAGAAGTACGCCCAGGCGGCCAAGGCCTAACTGGTTGGGTTTCATATCCAAGCCCAAGCCAGGGGAAAGAGCGGAATCGAAACTCAACATAGGACGGATCAGGCCTGGGAAATCGAGGTCAACCCAAGAGAGGGGGTGAACTTCAGCTAAGGAGAATCGAAACTTCAGAGCATACCAGCCTGCCCTGTGAAGGTCAAGATAAGGAGGCCCAGGCAGGTGGTGGAGCTACATGAAGAATTAAATACACAAAAAGCTGGAAACTGAAGCATATTCACGGTGAACCAACATGTGACCAGCCAGGCGTGAAGATGTACCACCGTCTGATGTCACCCAGATCCAAGGGGTGCCATAACTTTTCCTGATAAGAGACTACAGTTTCGAGGCCTTCCTTAGACAACTAATTGACACATCGCCCTAAAGCCACTGATTGATGGAAGGGAGGCAGGGTGAATCTGGGGACACTAGGCACCTGGGTGTCCAGCCTGCTTGCTGCTGATTAAAGTGGAGATTTATGGTTAGAGGTGTAACTTGCCCATTCATAATGGACCATGTAATCTAGGGTCCTATAGACACTGTAACCAATAGGACGTCGTACTCATAGTGACGTCCATCACGTGTGATGTAGAGGGATGGGCGTAGACGCCCACCAAATAAGAGTTAACCAATCCGCATGCTCTATTGTCATATACAGATATAACACCTTTACTTAAGTTACCTTTCCCAACCAATTATATTGCGTGATGATTTTTTGTAGAATTAGACGTCAATGATGACGAGTTTAGCCTATAAAAACGGCTGTTGGACTAAAGTTCGGGGAAGTCGGAGCGAGACAGGTGTTTGCAATGCTGCTGATTTCCATATGCTGATGTATGTATCATTAAACAGACTTTCCTTTGCCAACTTACTGAGTCTTGATTTTTGAGATGTGCTGGAGTATGTGAATCCTGCACCCTGTCCTCACATGGTGCAGCTATCCAGCATTACAAGTTCTCGGGGGTTGAGCACTGACCAATGGGCCCGTCAGTAATTTCTTCTCCTCGTGAACACTTGGTAGCGTGAGGATGGTTTCGGCCATCGATTATTGATAATCGATTAATATAGTTATAAGACACCCTTAGACCGACGGCACAAAGTAACTCTGGGCCTTCGGTTACATCATGAGTAGGCCGAGAATCTCCCCGTGGACAATGATAGAGTAAAGAATTTCAAAAAATCTGCAGTGGGTCTGAAGGAACCCGCCTTTCCAAGCATAACCCTTCTCATTCCCACGGGCAGCAGATCGGACGAAAACGTTAAAAGCGGGAAGAGGAAGGGGCGGTGATCCTGAAGTTCCAGAGAGGAAAAGAGGCGATCGGTGAGTGGAACAACGAAACTCGTTACCTTGGCAAATGTCTCATAAGCATTAGAGTAAGTAGGGGAAAGGTAACGGAAGGTGGCGGAGAAAAATAAAGTAGCTAGAGGTAGAGAAGACGGTATATATTTAAAGGGCTAATGACTCGAGTATAAAAAGAAAAAACATACATAAAGAGGAATACCAGGGGGGCACCTGAGCTAAAACGTAAAAGAATACCAGGGGGCACCTGAGCTAAAATGTAAGAGAATACCAGGGGGGCACCTGAGCTAAAATGTAAAACAATACCGGGGGGACACCCGAGAGAAAAACAAGATTTCGCCTTGTTCCTGCGCTTTAAAGAGTGGTCAGAAGGAACGTGAACCCAGAGCCCACAGAGGGGGGACAATTTAGGCTACTATTACATTTAAAGACGGAATTAACGGGGTTCATTCAAATCCCATGGTGGGGTATTAATTAGAAGGCAGGTACATGTATGACCAGCTGGTGTCTGTCTAGTCTGTCAAGTGTCCGTCATATGTTTCTTACTGCATGTTAAATGTACAATTGTATTGGTGATTGATTGAAATGCATTTTGGCCTTACGCGATTCTGTAACGAAGAGGGAATCGCCAGTGAATTGATGGTTTCTTTTGAGTATACATTTTGGCGGGAAGAAGTGGATTGGAGCTTGCGGTTGTGGTGCTTGCTCATACTAGTGTAAAGATTAAAAGATTGTGTAAATATTGTGGTGTCGAAGTTAAAACAATGGAAGAGGCTACCCCACTTGTGCACTTGTGCAAGCAACTGCCCAAGCATGCAATACAATTGAAGAAATATAGCCAGGAGTGGGTTAAGGGTACTGCCAATAAGATGCTTTTGCCTTGGCCCCAGAATGGGTCCTTGTCTAAGGCTGTTTTACAGCACATGACAACCTTCCTACATGCCACATATACTGGAAAAAATCTTGAGAAATGCCTTGCTGTTCTCGAGCTTTGGAAGATGTTTGAACAAACGAAGGAAGAGGAACCACCTGCAGAATGGATATTAAATGTATGTACAGAGGGGGGTGAGATGCCTACCGCGTCACCAGCCCCGCCAGAATGAGTCATTGAGGGAAGCAAATCAGAGGGTCTTTACCCATTACGAGAACTCAAAGCAGCCACAGGGTACAATAACCCTGCATATGAGTCACCTACATGTAGTAGTGACGAAACTAAAGAATAGGAGCAGGAAATTGATTTGGCCTCCACAGTCCCGAGGGACAAGGAGAGGCGCGGCGATAGTAGTAAGGATCAGGCACAGGCTAGTGCACCTCTCGATAAAGAGAGAGAGGGAAAGAAGCGGAAAGGAAGTGATGAGACAGCATTCGCGAAAGACGATTGGGATGGGAGGACAGATACTACTAAAGCTAGATGGAAAGGGAAGTGATGATGTGCGGACGAGAGGAAGGCACAATGAAGAGCAAAGAAAGGAGAAAGAAGCAAGGGATGAAAGGATGAGAAAGCAGGAAAGATTAAGGCGAGAACAACTGTATCACGAAGAGCAAGGAATACCGCTCAGTCGCACACAGTATGCAGCCTATGAAAAATACAGGCTGAACATGTTAAAGTTGGAGGAAGAAAGGAGAGTGCACAAAAGGAAGGTGAAAAAGCAGGAAGATGAGGAGAGTAGAAGGGCAAAGGAACGTAGAAATGAATGAATGGGAGAAGTAGATAAGGCTAGAGAAGAAGCGAAAAAGCAAAAAGAGATAGATGAGGAATTGGAACGAAAACGCAGACAAAGGGCACAAGATCTTGAGTATTTGGAGCGGGTAGTCGTTAAACCCAAACCTACAGTAGAATGGGAAGACATAGAAGAATTCTTTCCTGCAAGCGATGCGGTACCAGGTACAAGCGGGATAAATATTGATGATGACTTCGATACCAGAAGCATTGGGGAAACGATTGACGAAATATATGATGAGATGGGACTAGAAGTAACCTACCAAGGGGGAAGGGAAGATGAGCGTTTAGAGAGCACTCAGCTATATGACACTGAGGATGTTACTCGAAGTAGTGGGAGTAGGGAATTGGACAGAACGAAGATGATGCAAGAAGTTGTGTAAACTGGGAATATTCAGAGTCTGACTCCGGTGGGGACACGGAGGAAGAGAGGCGATATGAAAAGCCGCTCCCTCGAGGCCAAGGGGTACGATGGTCCGACGCCAGTGAATCTGAACCTAGGACATTGAAGCCTACCAAGGCACATGGCAAACGTGAGGGAACGCCCCACGATCAGAGGGAGGAGCCAGCATCCACCTATACAGGCAGATTAAGGGCATTGCCGGGTAGACGGCAAGGTGATAATACTGCCCCGCCAGTAGACGGGAGGAGTGGGGGAAAAGAATAGGAAGATTGTGCCTTTCGATTCCCGCTGCTAGAAGAAGGGGGAGTGAGGCCACAATACATTCCATGGCCACAAATGGACCGAGAAAACTTAAAAAATAAGCTTCCAATGCTGACATCGGGGGCTGGGAAATGGATACACAAGTTAGAAAAGATGA